>NW_025727757.1:3440225-3658724 GCF_021461385.2 Schistocerca piceifrons
ATGGGTGTTGTCCTCATTCTAGATCTGCCTGTTTGGCTTTTGAAAACAACATCACGGATGAATGAGGCCTAATCCACAAACAATACAAACCGTATGAACTTGGACAGTACAGCGCTGTGAACGATACTGGATTGACACAAGCAGACATAGGGCTCAAAATCCGTTTGTCCCAGTACTTGCACATTTCATCTTTGATTACTCATTGTGCACTGTACACAGCAACACACCTCCACACCTCACCATGAACGCGACACAAGTCATCTGATGCAATGGACAACTGACAGCAGGGTCAGTGGTGTGCTTGCGGCACAGGTTAATGCACCACTGCAATGCTTGAGTGCTACGAGCCTAGTTGTGTACAGTAGGTCCGTTTGGTGGTCAGGTGTCTACACTGTTTATCAGCTGCTACTGTCCGAGTGCACAACGGACACCCGAGATCTTTGCCAGAGTGTGAAGAACTGCAGGCATCATTGCAATACATGCACTCATTCAGACTCACAGTCGTTGCTTTGAAGAATTGCTATGAGCTACATTGTTGTTAGGTGGTGTATGCTGTGTATGTCCGTAACACAATAAATATGCACTTTCGAGTATTGGTTCCCTATCTCAATATAATCTATTGTGGAACCACTGTCACCTGTTTCAGTGTGACCCAAGAGGATTGGGGACCCCACGTACAGAGAACAAGAGCAGTTCTGTCCCACTTCTCTCAGACTCTCCCGACGGCACCCATGTCTGTGGTGAGCACTCACCTTCCAGAACAACATACTGTGTGATGCTAGGGTAGATAGAAGAAAGGAAAACAGAATGGGCAAGTGCGAGAGGGACTCACGCACTAAGGGTTCTGTACAAACTCCCCATCCTGGGAATCGAGATTGCCAATGATTTTTGCCCGTTATCAACACTTTGTAACTTTACTGGCAAGATACTGGTCCCAAGAATACCAAGATCGATTCAGAAATTCTATGTTATTTCCTCAGCCCAAACAAACAAGAACAAGCAAGCAGATGACTTTAGTTTATGTATGTAGGGAGAGAAGATTTGATAACACATTTTTGTTTACGTACTAAATCATGAATACAACATACATTTTATGTTTGGATGCAGTAATGTTCGTATATTATACTTTCAACAGGTCATGAATACAATGTATGTCCAAATCGAAAACGACATTTTTATGTGATATAATTAAAAGTTAACAAGTTTCTGATTTTTTGCTTTACTTGTACCGGAAAACTTAGTTGTTGCCAAATCTCACGATTCCAAGTCAATGATGGGCACCCTATAGGTTTCTGTGAGTGAGTTTTCGATTATCAAAATATGAGACATAAACGGCCGCACCTGTTGACTGGAATCAGTTATAAGTTTACAATTTTTACGCCGCCAAGGGTCCATATACCTTTGTATGTCACATAATTTGAACATGATACTGATCCAGAGAAAAAGATTCCCAACAGATGGACAGACAAATACACAGACTGATAAAAAATAATACGAAAAGTATTTTCTGGAGTTATATAGTTACCAATTATGGATTTTAAGATTTTTTCCTTTATTTGCACTGTGAAATCTGGCTTCTTCCAAAATGTCATGATTCTAAATCAACAGGGAGGGCCTTACAGATTTTTGTGAGTGATTTTTCAAGTATGAAAATGTGTAATTAAATGGCCATATATTTACTGCATTGACTTAGAAGCCTATAATTTGTACAACGCCAAAGGAGCATAGACCTTAATATGTGACATAAGTGTGAACTTCGTACCCGAAAATGGTCTAGAAAAAATGATCTTAACACTCGGACAGTCAATAGATTCCTCCAAATCTGCAATATTCGAGACGTGTTCAGATACAGACGTCATTGTGTTGGATGACGAGCAACAAACGCAAATTTTCGGCAAAAGCGATCAGCCAGGCAACAGACAAACGCTACAAAATTTTGAGTCAAACTGACATTTCGTGTGTGCACAATTAACTGAGATAATGTTTCAGATATGGAGCGGCTGATGTCTATCGTTGCGTTTGTAGAAGGTCATAACATGTGTTCAGGTTTCTCACAGCGTTGGTAACGAGTAGGATTTCGACGGATTTGTCAACAGTCTGGCCATTCTATTTTCGAAAGTTTGAATAGAATCTCAGAGTTCCTGCCACGACATGTGGCTTTACACGTAGGAACTCGACGCTGCTGGCAGCTCCAGAACATTTCAGTAGGATACATCGTCACGGGAGTATACAATCATACATTCAGACGTCTGTAATGTCAACTACCAAGAAATATCTGCCCCTCTCTTATCTGATGTCACAGTTTGAGGTTTGTATTTGTTTAATAAAACCCCACTAGGCATCTGCTGTGCATTAATGTTTTTATGCCTGTACAAAACTGAATGTACTATTCTCATGCGCTGGCAGTAATTTCAGTGTCATGTAATAGTGCGACATGTAACTGTATATTAAGACAGGCTGCTGCTTGTGGATGTTACGAAAGTAATTTGAACTATTTTCTGTGTGTCTCAGGGTAACCACGCAAGTGATCAGCAACTCCACGGTTGGATGAAGGACATGGAACGTGTGAAAGACATGCTGCGCGCGAAATTAACCGGATGGGTACATGACATGCAATTAGCCAGCAAACAGGTGGAGCACTACGAGGTGGAAGAAGACAAGGACGGTCCAGGGAACTTGACAATCAGGTATAAACCAGTGTACACTCAAATGTCTGTCGTACTCACTATGGTTTATTGGGGTTTATCTCACTTTTATCCATTAAAGTATTCATTAAAGTTATAGAAAACACAGGGATCGTTTAATTCAGAATGGAGTAAAGAACTAGCACTAATAGGCTGTAGTGAAGGACATGGTTACAGAAACTCGTGATTTACAAAGGTTTTTGACTCCGTTTAGCCTTCGATTTTCTGATTCGTATTGTGTCTTAAAATGTGCCACGTATTACGTAACAGACCAGCGGAGAAAACTGACACAATAAACGATGTTACTGCATTTACTAGAGAAAGTATTGATGGTTACAGATACTTCCGAAGTTTTCATAATTGGTGGAAACAATGATGTGGAACCTGACATGAAATGTGAGCGTGTCCTCGTCTTATTCGGGACAAAAAAAAAAAACACTTCGGGAAAAATTACGGTAATACCATGTAGTAGCGACTCTAGTCCAGATACTGGCATCCAGTCGGTGAGGAAAAGAGGCCACAAGTCATGTTCATCTCAATAGATGGAGGAAAAATCTAAGCAGCGATGAGGGAAGATGGGAAGACGTCAGCAGGGGGCAGGAAGCGGATAGCCATCGTTCTGATATTTTGCCCTGTGGCTGGTATGTTTAAATCAGTCCGTACCATAGAGCGTAAATACTGGAGGTTGTGAGCGGGAGGAAAGCGGAATAGTCTCTCGAGTGGTTGACATATGGGGCCGTGGAATGGAGTAGTGTAGGAGATATGTTGGCACTATGGAGGGTGACCAGGTGGCTTCCTATGTGGGAATGGCTAAGCTCCCAGCAGGCACCCCAGGTCTTGTGGCGGTGTTGTTGGATTCTTTCAGGTGGCTTATTGTGGAGTAGCTATGGAGGTGGAGACCATGGATTACGATGGACCATTAGACTCAGTCGTGATTGCTATCAATTGGATGAAAGACTTCTGCAGTTGTATCTGAAGAGGTCGATAGGGGATTCACTTTGGGATGAGTGTGTCTGGGAAATGGACTAGGTCTTCTGAAACGAAGGTGATCAACCGACATCCACAGTTAAGTTCATCGTGGGAAGTGATGTGGATATAAAGCTGTGGTCAGTGTGAGGAACGAAATTATGTGCTATAGGATGGCTCGGACAGAGACAGGCAGTAGCACAGATCACGGCCAGGGTGGTATAATACACACTCAGGATAATGCAGGATGATTGAACATGATTTGTAGCCAACTGGAGGTGTTTTTGAGGAACGGTATTGTTACTCCACAATGTTTATTGTGTGGGGATTTTTGGTTTGCTACTCCACATCTGTCATCAGAACTGTGAGTGGGTTACTGGTTCACTGTGTATAGACACATGCAGATAGTGTGACGGGATAAAACTATCGATATTGTGTCAGGCAGTGGGAATGAAGGTAACAGTGATTTCCAGACAGGGGTGCAGTACACAAAGGAAGCAGCTAATCGGATAGCAGAGTACTTGTGGAGTGCACATGGGGGGGTTTCAAGCTAGCCAGTAGTTTGAGGTACTCTCATAAACACTATCCAATTGGTGCACATGTAGGGAAATCAGATAGCTTTCAGAGTAAAGTCAGTTCGACTCTGAAACTTTTATCATTCAACTGTCGAAGTATTTGTAACATAGTTCCCAAATTTACTCTCCTCCATGAACGTTCTCAGCCTCAAATTATTCTTGAATTGAGAGCTGGCTAAGACTCAAAGTAAAAAAACTCTGAGCTATTTAGCGAGTCTTGGAATGTTTATCGGAAAGACATATTCGACGCCGTAGGAGGGGAAGTGTTTATTGCAGTTGACAAAAAATATTCTCTTCACTGGGGTTGAATTTGAGTGCAATAGTGAAGTTACGTGGTCACACATAACAGGACTAGGTGAAACCATATCAGTTGTTGGATGTTTTTACCACCCACCCGACTCCGCTGGGACAGATGTGGAGCCATTCAAAGAAGGTAAATAGTCAGCATTGCATAAATATCCAGATGACGCGACACTAGCTGGCGGTGACCTTAACCTACCGAGTATAGACTGGGACGTCTATGGATTCACTGCAGGTCGTGCAGACAGACAGTCTTGTGAAGGACTTTTGAACACGTTTTCCGAAAACTGTGTTGAGCAGCTAGTTCGGCAGGCAGCACAAACAGGCAGCACCTTATCGATGGCGTCAGCATAGAGATGGGGATTAGTGATCATGATGTTATCATAGCGACTATGGTTACGAAAGTCAGTAAATCAGTCGAGAACGCTAGGAGAGTTGATATGCAGTTGTCAGCGTCTCACTTAGACAATAAAATACAATCATTTAATTCCAGAATTATGGCCATAGAGGAATTATGGCTAAAGTTTGAAGAGACTGTAAATCGTGATCCGGAAAAGTATGCGCCTACTAAGTGGATCAAGGGCGGAAAAGACTCATCGTGCTTTAATAACAAAATTCCTAAAATGCTGAGGAACAAAATGCTGTTACATTCTCGGTTCAAAAGAGAACGCGCAAATGAGGACAGCAAGATTTGTAGAGATTCGTGCGTCTGTGAAAAGATCTGTGCGCGAAGCATACAACTACCATCGGAGAAGCGGAAAAAGCTTTGCTCCTCTGCAAAATCGTTAAGCGGATCTAACGCTTCCATTCAGTCACACATTGACCAGTCTGCTTTGGCGCTAGGATATTACAAAAGGAAGGCCGAATTTAAAAATTCCTCGTTTAAGAAATCGTTCACGCAGGAGAATGGTACAAACGTGCCGTCGTTTGACTATCGCACAGAGTCCCGTGTGGAAATCATAGTAATGAGTACCGCTGGCGTAGAGAAACAGCTGAAACAGCTGAAAATAAATAAGTGGCAATGCCTAGATGGAATGCCAGTTTGGTTTTACAAAGAGTAGTGTACGGCACTGGCCCCTTACTTAGCTTGCATTTACCGCGAATCTTGCGATGAGCGCTAAGAACCAAGCGAATGGAAAAAAGTGCAAGTGACTCTAGTGTATAAGAAAGGTAAAAGAACGGACCCACAAAATTACAGACCAATATCCTAACACCTGTTTCCTGCAGAATCCTTGAACATATTCTCAGTTCGAACATAATCAACTTCTTCAGACTAAGGAGCTTATGTGCACAAATCAACACGGTTTTGGTAAGCATCGCTTCTGTGAAACTCATCTTTTCCTTTTCTCGCATGATGCACTGAGAGCTATGGATGAAGGGCAACAGGCAGATTCCATATTTCTAGGTTTCTCGAAAGCATTTGACACGGTGTCCCATTGCGGGGTGCTAACGGAAGAACGAGCACATGGAATAAGTTGAGTGACTGCAAGTTGACACAAGATGACAAAATTTCTAGTTGGTGTGATGAATGGCAGGTGGCTCTTGCTGTAGAAGAAAGCGGATGACTAGCAAAAACGAAGCCGTAATATCCGGATACGGCATTCCAAGTGTCCTGCTTACCACAGTCACTTCGTTTAAATATCTGGGCGTAATGGTGCGAAGCGAGATGAAATGGAATAAACATGTGAGGATTCTGGTAGGGAAGGCCAACGGTCGGCTTCGGTTTATTGGGAGAGTTTTGTGAAAGTGTGGTTCGTGTGTGAGGGAGACCCCGTTTAGGACGCCAGAGCGACTTCTTGTTCAGCATTGCTCGAGTGTTTGGGATCTGCACCAGGTCGGATTGAAAGAAGGCATCGAAACAATTCAGGCGGAGCAGGTAGATTTCTTACCGGAGGTTCGATCAGCATGCAAGTGTTACGTCTAAGCTTCTGGAGCTCAGCAGGGAAGAAGACACTAATTTCGAAGAAAACAACTGAGAAAGTGTAGAGAACCTGGCTGCAGAACGATCCTAATGACGCCAGCATACATTTCTGGTAGGGACCACGAAGACAAGATACGAGGAATTAAGGCTCCTAAGGAGGCATATAGACAGGCGTCTGTCCCTCGCTCTGTCAGCGGGCGGAACAGGAAAGGAAACGACTAGTTGTGGAACAGGGTACCCTCCACCACGCACCGTACGGTGGCTTGCGGATTATGTATGTAGATGTAGATACAAAAGACGATAGTTGAGAGGAACTATTGGTTTCATGTCCAGAAATTTAGTGAAATCATTTTTGGCTTGGTTTCATTTGGAATCGTATGGTTTTATCTATTCTATTTCATTTGTTTAGTCTTATGACATCATGCATGAGGGTTGTGGTGTAATAGGTGGCCCCAGTTGGGTGTAGATAAGGACATTGACAGGAGTTTATGAAGGCGGTGACGAAGCTACAGTGGTGGTGGATGTGGTTGGAACTAGAGGTGTACAAATTCACCTTGCAGCCTGCTTGCCCCTAACTCCTCTGCAACCATTCATGTAGGTCAGCCTGCCGCGACGTAAACACAAGAGTGCGCGTGTACTGAGGCATAGTGGGCAATGCTGCCGATACGGGCTCCCGCAAGCCCGGGCTACCTGGGTTCCCGCAAGCCTGCCAAGCTTCACGGGACCCGCCCAGCTTGCTGCGCCTGACAACAGGTTGCGCTGTCAAGCTACCGTGACTAGAGTAGCCAGGTAGTTAGCCCGCAGTTCACTTATCGCAACGGTGGAGGCAGCACAATGAATAGGTCGAACTTTAGTGAGAGTGAAAAAAAATTGACAACTGGCGAATACATGCTGGTAACGAAACAGAGCACAAGTGCCGCATGGGAAACATTTTCGTGTGTTTATGAGGCCGCTTCAAATAAATCGGTAGGTGTGTCTCAATGCAAACTATGTGAAAAGCTCTTAAGTACTTATTCGGGAACCTCGAGTATGTTACGCCATGTGTGCAAATTTGACAAGCAGTTCCCTCACTCCGTAAATATCTTGAAAGAGGACAAAGATTTAGTGGCCGAAAAGTGCGTCGAAATGTGTGCTAAGGACCTGAGACCATTTAGCAGTATAGAGGGAGAAGGATTTCTTAATTTAGGGCAGACACTGATCGACATAGGTAAAAAATATGGCTCAGTTGATATTAAAAATGTTATGCCTTCCGAGTGACAGTAGCTAGAAAAGTTCGAACCTTAGCTGATAAAATGCGCAGCTAAATGCTCCCAGATATAGTGCATGCGATTCGTTCTGGTATATGTGCCCGTACAATTGATCTATGGACAGACAATTACAAAGGGGTGCATTACATGTCCGTGACAATGCATTACATAAATTCAGACTGGCGTTTGAATAAATATGTACTGATGTGCTCTGCGTTTCCTGACTGCCAAAAACTGGCTCGAATATTCGAAACGAGTTGGAAGATGGCTTAGAAACTATGGGCGTTTCTCGTGAAGACATTGCCAAAATTACGTTTGTCACAGACCAGGGCAGTAATATTGTCAAAACTCTCGCAATATATCAGCGTCTTCCATGCATGGCTCATAGTATAAACAGTCTGTTCTGAGCGAACAGTTTTTGAAAGAAAATGGTCCAAATATATTAGCCATTCTTAATACAGTGCGGGCTACGGTTTCGTACTTCAAGAGAAGAGGTTCAAATGGCTCTGAGCACTATGGGACTCAACTTCTAAGGTCATCAGTCCAAGAGAAGAGGTCTCTGTGTGAGACTGAACTCATCTTTAAAGCAGTCGGTTTCAACTCGTTGGAATAGTTATTTTGACATGCTTGTATCAGTCCATTCTCAGATAGATCCAGTGTTTTACATAATGAAGGTGCCTCTGATAAGATGATCGGTTATGACCACCATATACCTGGCCAGCTTACAGAATTTCTTAAGCCGTTTACAGAAGCCACAGTTGATCTAGAGAGTGACGAGGAGCCAATCCTACATTTAGTTCTACCGTGGTTTTATGCCTTAAAACTCACTGTACCGTACGGGATAACGATGAAGAGGTTTGTAATTTTATTCCATCTGAATATTATAGAACCACTTGTGAAATATGTATGTTGAGAAAATGTACTTTCAGGACATGAAACCTTTGAAACAAGCCGCCGATGCCTTCCTAGAACAGAAAATGTGCGTTAGTATGTTGCATAAAATTGCAACGTTTATGGTGGCTAACTACCGCACATTAAGAAAGTTAACAGAGGATGAAAAAATTGAAGTTTACCAAGCACCACGACAGATGTGTGCTGAGGGTAAGCTCCTAAGATAATGCATATATTCTTCATCTACATGTACATGGTTACTCTGCAAGTCACACGCAAGTGCTTGGTTGGGGGTTCATCGAACCACTTTCAACTTATTTGTCTCCTATTCTCGAATTTCGCGCGGGATAGAACACCTACATCTCTCTGTCTGAGTGCTGCTTTTTTGTATTTTATTCTGATGATCATTTCTTCCAATGTACATGGGACTCAACAATATATCTTCGAATTCGGAGGTGTAAGTTGGTGATCGAAATTTCATATATAGATCGCGCCACGTCAGAAAACGCCATTGTTGTAATGATTCCCACCCCAACTCTTGTGTAATTTCCGCAACACTCTTTCCCCTGTTTCACGATAATACCAAACCAGCTGCCCTTATTTAGACTCTTTCGACCTCTTCCGTCAATCATAAGGCTCTCCAACTGTGTAGCAATGCTCCAAAAGAGTGTTTTGTCATTAAAACGCCTACAGCATTTTCTGTGTGTCCATTCCTATTTAAGTAGGTCGTAATTGTAATCAGAGGTATTAAGTAGAATCTACAGCATTTAGATTTTACTGGTTGATCTTGTGAACGAAGTTTAACGGACTTAGTTTAGTACACACAGGGATAACCTGGCTCTTGTCATTATTTATTGCCAACTGCTAATTTTCACACCAAAAATATATACCTTATTTAAATCGTCCTGCAGTTTTGATCTTCTGGTGACTTTACTGGACGATAAATGATAGCATCATCTAAAAACTATTATAATTTCAAGTATGTGTAGTACGATCTTCACATTATTCTGCAAATTGGAACCTGCACAGTTTCGGTACAAGTGCCCAATCACAGCACCCAAGAAACAAATCCATGGCCGTACAAAATGGCGAAATTTGAGGACTGGGCAGAAGAGTCTCCTCTACTACATGATGAAGTCAGCAGATACTTGCACGAACACCGTGTGAACAAGGGAGATATTCTATAGTGGTGGAAGAATAACTCCCAACGACTTCCTCGACTTGCGTATGTGGCAAGAAAAAAATTAAATATACCAGCCACTAGTGCCTCTAGTGAGAGAATTTTTAGTTGCGCTGGAAACCTAATTAGCGAAAAACGATCTCGTCTTAATGCAGACAGACTTAACGATCTCGTCATAATTAATTCAAACACTAATCAGCAGACACATTAAGAATACAGTAGAACATTAAACAGGAAACTAGGAGTTTGAGCGCAGATTTACTAACTAAAAGTGTAGATTTCTTTCTTGTGCTTTCTGGGCGTCAATTTCTGAGATAGAAATTTTTCAATGCATGCAGTTCATTTTTATTTTAGACTAAACTTTTTGATTTCAATCCTCCCAAGTGACATTTATTATTGTTTGTAAACCATTTTCTGTTACTTGTGTTTGCAAAAGTAGCCAAATATTTTTAGGAGTATCTGGTTTGGCCTAAATAATACTTTCAGGGGAACTGAAGGAAAATTTGTAAATATTTTATGTTGAAAAGTGTTCTGCAAAATACAATATTCATTTGTGGATTACGGCAATACACATTATGAGTTTAAATTACAATTTATTTTGTTGAGTTCCACACACATTGCAAAATGTAACTTTATTCTGGTATTTCTATATTAAGGGGAATCCCACATGCAGAGTCAAGATGCTGAAGACCTAGACACTACAAGTGCCCCTAAAATGAAGAGCGTCTTTTTCCATGAATGTATTGTAGTAGAAATATAATGGAAACTCTGAGCCACTCTCCACAGCGTCTACATCTGCGCCATGAGGATTCAGACTCGTCGTTTAGGTCTGTGTTATGAGGGTCTACAGTCGCCGTTTAGGTTTGAATCATGCAAGTAAACACTCGTCGTCTTAGTCTGCATCATGATGGCCCGAAATCTGGTCCCTCATGACGCAGACCTAGACTACAAGTGTGGACTCTCATGACGCAAACGTAGGCGCCGCGAAAAATGGCTCAGGGTCGCCCTTGTATTCCCAGTACTATAGTTTTTAGACGAACTGGATACGAAACAAGTCCTTCGATTTTGTTAAAATGCATTTTGGCAATTTAGAATGATTTTGCCAACTTCGAATGAATTCACAGATCCAGCAAAATACATCCTGGAAACGTAGTTAAATGTTTATATAATTGGTGTCATACTTGGCTGAAACATACTAAAGTTAAAGAACCTAGACTTCCAAAATTTTAATTTGTTTCTCATTGCAGTACAGTGGTTAATAGGGGCGTAGATAATTTATTCTTCTGGGGAGGTGACCAATCTTCTTTTTGGGGGGTGGAGGTTCACTTTTTTAGTAAAAATATCCATCCGTTTCGGTGTTGAAAAGTGCAGCACAGACTGCATTGTGTTGCCTAGGCATTTATTTATTCCATACTCTCGTAGTCCATCTTCCGTCCCCAATTTTCTCTCTATCCATTTAGTCCTCTCCCACTATCTCTCTGATCACCTCCCCCCCCCGCGCGATCGCTACGGTTGCAGGTTCGAATCCTGCCTCGGGCATGGATGTGTGTGAAGTCCTTAGGTTAGGTCTAAATAGTTCTAAGTTCTAGGGGACTGATGACCTCAGAAGTTAAGTCCCATATTGCTCAGGGCCATTTGAACCATTTTTGAACCCATCCCTTGGCCCATCTCCCCCCACCCTCTATCCTTCTCCTCGTCCTCTCTCTGTTGGATTTCGCCACCTCAGTTCATCTCCTCTTCACCTATCTATGAAAACTCATATATATCTGTCAACTTTTGTGGTGATCAGTGAATCAGTGTCAAAGTTTATTGTTAGGTAGCATTTACTGTAATACTTTTTGATACGCAGCATTGATAGTTTTGTTTTCTGGTGCGTAAACAAATGAAGTTGAAGGTGTCCCGACAGGGGAATATGCGAAAAACATGATTTTCGGGATTGATGCCACAAACATATAACAACTCCCCTTGCGATTTATCTATCGACATGGCAAATGTAAGCTGCACTGGAAATTATAACCGTTTAAAGTCGAATGGCATGTCGGTCGGAATCTTAGTGATACTGGAATCAAACTGTCTTCACCTTTGTACTTCCTTTTAAAATTGTGGCTTCAATTACGTTGTTCTTTAATTTCTTCCCCGCAAGCCGGGTGCCATTACAAAGACGTGGCTGGTTTACCTTTCGCAACATAATGATTGCCGATCCGACTTAATTACAGATTGGGAGACGGTAATCTGGGGAAATCCAGCGAATTTAAAAATTCCGTAGGATAGTTGACTACATCATCTTGGTTAGTAACGGAGTAAACCGACTTGTATGTCAGCAATTCGCCAGGTGTCATATTTTGAATCTGAAAATTCATTTCGTTAACATCAAGGTTTTTTGCAGCCAATATAACACATTCACTCAACCAAAAATGGTTTGCAACTGTTAAATGACATTTGCTGTGCGCGAATTGTCAAACACGATGACTGTAAATGTGTCAGACAGCTCTCAAATTTCAAAAAGATCACAGACATTTCGTTTAAAGTAAATGTATGTATATATACATATACATATACATATATATATATATATATATACATACATATATATATACATATACATATATACATATACATGCACATGTAAATGTTCAAAAACCTTCTCCATGGAAACATGCGTACATGTGAACTTTCATGGTAACCGGCAAACGATGTCAAAATCTTTTGTAAGGTACTCTATTCAATGTACTGTCCGAAATATTATGTAGACAGTGATGTTCCTCTTGATGGTCAAGTGTGCAAAATTTCTTCAAGATCGGAATAAAATTGTAGGTTGGTGTAGAAGTGTGTAAGTAAGGTACCATCCGCCATGCACCATTCAGAATTTTAAGCAGACAGCGCCCTTCATCCTGCTTTGAATATCAAGTGTGCCAAATTTCATCAAGATCGGAATAAATACGTACAATTTGTCGGATTCCGTTATGTAAAGGAACCTCTGCCATGCACCATACGAAATTTTATGTAGGCTGTGACCTTCCTCTTGGTTTCAAGGTATAGTGTGCAAAATTTCATCAAGATTGTATGCAATACAAACACACGGACACAATGAAAACGCACTTTTAGTTTTTGTCAAAGTTTCTAATTTTTCGGGCGATTTTCGAAAAATTTTATTTCATAAAAACCTTGTCCTGAGAATTACGAACACAGCAAAAAAAATTTAGCCGAATTGGTCCAGCCGTTCTCGAGTTTCACGCTTATCAACACATTTGGCAATTAATTTTTATTTATATAGATAAGAAGCCCGAAAAATACGCGTAAAGGAAGAATATACAAATAAAACCCAATATTTTTTTACCTGAAATTATATATATGTATATAATGTTGGGGTTTCTCTTTTGGTGCTCAGGTAAAATAAAAACTTTTGATTAACGTTCATAATACGACAATGACGCGCGCCGACTAAACGGCTGCGTAGCGCAGCTCAGCAATAATATGGGCAGGCAAGCGTTTCCCGCAGCCTGCCCGGGTTGGGTTCTGCTTGGCTTGGCTGGGAGTGAAGCAGTCTCCCCGTTCTGTTGACAACGCGCGGCGGCCTGCCCGCCTGGCCACCGGGCAAGCATGGGCCGGTTAAAAGCGAAACATGTACATCTCTAGTTGGAACTTCCTGCACCGGCAGTGGTGGGGGCGATGGGACGGGCCGCGGTTTGGGGCTGGCGACGGTGTTGGCGACAGAGGCAGCGACGCTGCTGGAGAGGGAGTCGACGGTGGCGCAGGTGGCGGCGACGGTGGTGGAGCATTTGACGGAGGCAGTGGCGAAGGAGCTGCCAGACTACGGCTCTCTGTGAGTGGTGAAGCAATGAAGACGACGACGAAGGGTGGGAGATAATCAGCGAAGAACCACTGGGAGAGTCCAGGTGAGAGCTGAGGTGCTGGCGAAGTATAGTGGGGCGTGTTAGTAAAACGGAGGATACTGGAAATTTTGGGAGGACATTTTGAGGTTCACATGAGTAAAGCGAGTCAGAGAATATACTCCAGCCGAGAACGTGCTCAACGTGAGTAAAAAGGTGAGGGATGTTGCTTAAGACAAAGAATGTTCTCCGATTACGTATGAATAAAACTAGAGGAGCTTCACACAATCAGAAAACATTGAAACGAGCTCTTTAGCATTCTTTGAGCTGAGTAAGTTCTGTTCAGGTTAAGTTTTACATACTTTTTGACAGTAATGGCAGAATTCATGCTGCTTCGAAGGCAATGAAAGATATATGTATCCCAACAAAATGCTGAACAGAGACACTGTAGAAGTTTATATGAGTTTCACAATAAGAACATTACTTGCCTGGTGAACTTCCCTCCAGAAAATCACCAAAGAAGAGGGGACGACCTTTCAAAAGAAGTTAAAAGTAAAACATTCTTGCTGCTTTTTAGTAGACCTAAGTTTTCAGACTAACGTACGAGAAAACTTCTGTGTAGGACTACACCAAACAACGGTGTCACTGACACTTCCAGATGTTCACCATGGTAACCAAAATTATCTCGTGTTAGAGAACTCTGACAGAGTTCCGGCTTGGAGTAGATAAAAAGTCGTGTAATCTTAAGATTTCGTTTGCACAATGTTCGCCTAACTTCTATAACTGAAAAGTTTTCCGCATGTTGTAAATTCGGTAACATCTCAAGAAAATGCATTTTCGTAAGCTGTACGTAGTTGTCTTAGTAATTTGTTGCCGCACATAAAATAAACAAAATGAAACGTAGTGCAACTCTGCCTGAACACACTGGTGCCGGTTCCAGACATGTCGCCCGTTTGAGCGAGCTGAATGACACGTGACACTGCGCGTGCTTTCTGTGCCGGACACGGCAGACCACGCACACCGAGAACTCACCAGGGAGCAGAGGTAGTGAGAAAAAGGAACCCTCTCATCAGAGATTATGGCTTTGAATGTTTTGCTCGTAAGAGTTTTCTCAGAGGATGTCCTTTTGCTCCGAGAATCTTCTCCAGAGAACGTCGTCTTGTTTATTCATCTGACCCAGCGTGTTTACCTTCTGTTGGATGTCAGTACAAAGTCGAAAACCGGAGATGGAAGAGGGGAGGGGGTCACAGAGCTCCAGCGGCAGTGGTGCAGCTTAGGTACCACCCTCCTAGTCCAGGCAGCGCACCATTTCGTGCCTCTTCTGTAGTTCACGTATCGCCGTTTACAGTCGGTCATTTCTAAATTCCGTCAATCCACTTCGTTACTGGACTCGCATGATACCTTCAGTAATGGCTCCAGCACTACAGGCCAAAGCCGTCGGTCGCACACTGACCCCTGTCTCTGCACGCAAATTGTCGACGATTGCCTTCCGTGGCAGCGGTCTGCCCCGCTTGTCGACACTCCAGCTCCATGTGGCGAGTATTTATTGCGTCCTCTGTTGATTTGCCTCTTTGTGTTGCAACGCACTTGCTCCTAAACTGAATATGGCAGTCAGTGTTGTATCATTATAGCTGTGTAGTACATTCCCAACTGTCCAGAAGTTTCGAAATTTTCTTTAGAGCTTGTTTCACTGGATATTGTTTGTTCACTTCCTTGCTGCATTTCAATCCGTTCCTTCGTTGCCTTATGGAATCAACGGCTCCATTATGTTAAAAACAGCCCTTTCCTGAAATTCTTCCCCAACCAAATCTCCGTATAATGTTTATTCAGATCATTGTCAGTGTGCACGTACATCCTGCATCTGGGGCGTAGAAATGATGGCTTTAATCACGGCACGGGTTCTGAGTTCCAGCTTGTCAGTGGAGTAGGTGTGGTACTGTACCTCCAAGCAGAACAGCGTGCTGGTCTACGTGGCGTGGAAATGATTTGCCAGCCTTAGCACCATGGCACCACATGTCTTATGGGAGGGACTCCTTTCCGGTCAAACTGGGGACCCAGACATCACACGGAACTCATTATGATGCAGCTTCATGCTTCAATTGGCAACGACGTTGTCAAGTAACAGTGATAACCAAGGACCTTACTACAAGGAGTACAGGGAGTACTGATTGTTCTGCATTATATCTGGCAGTATGGAAACTTTCCATCGTTGATGGGCTATAGGGAATGTAGTCGTAGATTAATCAGGAAAAAATTGTCTCATACCCGATTCTGAGGGCTCCATTCTCATCATAATATGTACCTGACACACATGCATCGAATCGATGTACCGAACACTGGCCTTAGGACAGAGTTTTACGGCCAATAATTTCTGTATGATAGTTTCCACTGCCAAACTAGAGACTCCCACCAACCAATCACGAAGCGAGACGGAGCGAATGCTTCAGAGCCAAGTAAACAAACATTTGCATGCAATAGTGAAGCGTCATTTTGTCAAGTTTTACGTCAGCAGACATGTACTTCTGCACGTCAAGCATAATAGTGTCAGATGGTGGGATGCACACTGCCGGATGTAAGCAGAAACATCATAAAAATGCCACAACTGATAAGGGTATAATGAGTAAAACGAAAGACCTATTCTGAAATAAAAACACATGTTTGGTATTTGCAAAGACGGATTTGAAATAGTTTAAGTCATCGTATCGCGCTGTCCTTAGCCGTTGGAATAGCTGAAAGGGACTGAATAAGTGGACCTGCTTGACGGTACACTCACGATTCTCCGTTGAACTCATCTTCCTGTGAGAGTTCTGCTTTCAGCTGTCATACAGTCTTTACGGAAAATTATCGCAGATGTCACATCACCTAAAGCAGATAGGAAACTCCCTGGCCCGTCAGAGCCGTGTGTCGGATCCCCGACGTTTCAAGTGACTGCACTCTCCTCAGGTCACTGCAGTGCCCATCCTTCCGGGAGCGCTGGTCCCGCCAGCCGTGCAGGGGAGCTTCTGTGACGGCTGGAAGGCAGCGGCTGAGGTACTGGCGGAAGTAAGGCTGTCACGGCGGCTCTAGGTTCGTGCCTGCCTAGCTCGATGTCTATCTTTTTAAGGGCGTCATATTCGCCATTGACATTAAAAATTATTTGTTTTACTATTGCAGTTTCGGCCTTTTGAGCCATTTTCAAGTGGTAATGTGTGCTTCAGCTCATGACAGACATGTGTACATGTCAGCGTCAAAAATCATCTATAACAAATTTGAACAAGTCATTCGTATCCTTAACATAAATATCACATGTTCACTCTCTTGCAATGAATACGAAATTCTTCTTTAAAGAAAAGAGGTATTCTGCGGCAAGCGCTGCAGTTCTGCTGTTTGATGTGTCTGAAACCAGTTAAGACGGTATAGTAGCACAGAACGGAGTGGATGATCTGCAAGAAATACTTACAATCGGTATCTCACTCAAGTGCTCTGAAATCTAAAGATGAAATCTCGATCTGCTAAAATGCTAAATAGACCAATGGGTTTGCGTTTATTTGCTGTCTTTCTATGCATCCTTTAAAGAATGAAAATGCTAAAAAGACCAATGGGTTTGCGTTTGTTTGCTGTGTTTCTATGCATCCTTTAAAAAATGAAAAGTTCCAGGTTTGTGTCCCAGTCTCGCACACAGTACTCATCTACCAAGAAGTATCTTATGCACTGCTGAGTGTAAATCCGTTCTGGATACTTTTAGCCGCACGGGATTAGCCGAGCGGTGTGAGGCGCTGCAGTCAGGCTGTGCGGCTGGTCCCGGCGGAGGTTCGAGTCCTCCCTCGGCCATGGGTGTGTGTGTGTGTGTGTGTCCTTAGGATAATGTAGGTTAAGTAGTGTGCAAGCTTAGGGACTGATGGCCTTAGCAGTTAAGTCCCATAAAATTTCACACACATTTTTGGATACTTGTACGTTCTTGCATAAACTATACATGCTAGGTTTTCAACTTTTAACCTCGCACCCTGTGTGCTACAGGCGGCCGCTGTTGAGTGAACGCCTGCTGCGCTATCAGCCGTGGAACTTCTCCTTTGACGACGACTTCAGTGCGCTGTGCAAGGAGCGGCAGCCAGAGGCGTCGCAAATGTTCAGCCTCGCTGACGATCTGTACGCCTTCTATCGTGTCTACTGGTACACTACAGCTGAGTACATCGATTCAGTCTACGAAGATGACTTCAAGATCGTAGGTAAGTTTAGTACTGGGACCCGGCCACTTCATGGTTATGCGCTGACAACTGTTCAGTTGTTCGGGGAATGAAATTCAAATATCCTTCTGAATATGTAGTTTTAGATCTTGCGTGATTTTGCATACCACGCAAGATAATCTCTGGTGCTCTTTCCAAAGTCAGTGTTTAGATTCCTCGGCAACTCTCCGTCTGGATCTATGACAAGTTTATGTGACACAAAGGTTAAAGTTGTACCCCCACCTGCTCGTGGCCCGTGAAGGTTTCGACGCCAGCGATGTACAGAGGCTGTGTGATGTTCTCGAGACGTTACTCAAGTGCCAGCTGGGTGCTAACGATTGCGCAACACACTCGAAACAAGTGGGTGTCTCACAAATAATGTTTGCAGCCTCAGCCTAAGAGGCAACCACCTCACCTGGGGTGTCTGCCAGTGTCTGGTACACTGAACAACTCGTCTCCCTCCCGTAGGAGGCACGCAACACCTCTAAAACAGGGCCCATCCCACAGCACTTTGAACACCGTCTCTGAAGGCCAGTGCAGATAAGACCTTCATACGTGTGCGAAGCGTGCCTCATATAAAAAAGTGTTCCTTCTTATCTTCTATAAACGCTCTAAACTTCTGTACACGTAGTTTTTTTCAGACCTAGTCTAAGGCTTGTTTTAAAAATGGCGAATGGTTTCTGCAACTTAACGGCTTCAGACAAGCTAATGTTTTGTCAATACTGTAACTGGTGTAGTGTTCTACATTTCTCATCTGTGATCCTGGCATGATACTGTTCGTATTTACTAATTTTCTTTGACGAATAATATTTCCATTTGTAACTGAACAGTTCATTGTACGAAATACACTGTTAATATTATCCTTACAAGTGTTAATACTATGAACTTTAGTAGCACTGAGGAAACACTGTATTTTCAGCTATCGCACCTGTCTGCTAAACAACTCTATTTGTTCGAATCACTATATTCTTTAAATTTATTATTTTATTCTCGTTGCTGGACTTTATCTCTTACTCGATCATCTATCTATCGTGCACCAGACATGAAACGAGCTGTAATCGTCCATTTCTTTCTTTGTAACTGTCTGATAGCTTCTTGTTCGGTAGGGGGTAACTCCACTTAAATGAGAGGAAGGGGAGACAGTGAGCTTGTGCTCCCTCAGCGGAAAAGTTATTTATGCTTGCCGTTGTCACTCTTGACCGCTTCAGGCAATCGAACTTGCAGGGTTCTAATTGGTAGTAAACCGACTAATTAAGAAACTAAGGTGGTCGAAAAGGGTTACAACAGATAAAGAAGTAAGTTATCATAAGAATATGCGTATATTAGAACCAGGGACTGTAATACTGCGAAGAACGGCCTTTACAAAATTTCGGCTGCAGCCGATAATTTACTGCAGACACTCATAAGAATAATAGTGGCACATAAACGGAAATACGCATTGTTAGCAAGTTACTAAACAAGCAGACTCTTACCCCATCTGTTTCTAGACTCAGCTGCACTCGGCAGCAAGTCTATAAGTATGACTGAAACTGTAATGGACACCGAGAACAAACGTGTGAGCTGAAGTTGATGTTTCTATTCCTCACGAGTAGCAACAAGATATTAAAGGATGAGCAGCGACAAGAGCTTACAGAGTTGTGGACAACTAGCTGTTTGCCTGGAAGCTAACTTTAAGCCCGACATTAAAGATATCTTCAGGGGAAAGTTGTCATGATAATCCCGAGAGATCGGAGAGGTCGTGGCAGTTCGGTCGAGATAGGGTGGGGGGGAGGGAAAGAAGAAACTCGTGCGAATCTCTTCTGAGCACGTCGCGATGTTGGAGATGGCTTGCGACATCCAGCAGGCTGCTACAACGGCCCTGTCTGAAAGAGTTGCCATCGCCACTATTAAAACCGTGGTGCTTTACTGTCGGCTGTTTTACGCATCACTGTCCAGCAGAACTAGATGCCTGCCCACAACAGACCAACGTATCAGGAACTGAGCCCTGATTTGCTGTCGCTGCCATTGTGTAAAATCAACTAAATCGCAAATCCAAGGCTACAGATGTCCCTGGCCTATCCCAATTACAAACAAGACCAGTCCAAGTTGCAAATTTTTATTTTTTATTCATTCGATGAGTTGTTTCGGACCGAGACCAATTTTCAAATCACCATAACATAGTTGAAAATGGCATTTCCGAAGATGTCAAAAACGTGCAATGAACATTTACAGTGCATAGAGATAACTCATCGAATGAACAAAATCTTGGAACGTTTTTTCGTTCACTGATTACCAGACGTTGCTGACCCAAACTACTGCAGCATACTGGATGTTCGTAAAACCACCCATGTTAACTATGCCAAATGTACAATCCTTGCACAATTGCATCATCTACACAGCCTCAACTCGAATGATCTAATAAATATAAAGTAAACGCATTATTCACGACACTAAACTTACATTTCGCATCCCAACACCTACATGCACTGCACCCTCACCATCAAAGATATTGAGTTCAGATCCACAGTTTTCTACACGGTCAGTCGAGCTCACCGTCATCATCTCAACAGTTTCTTGTGTCGCATCCCTAACGTGAAAGACATCCACTTTAGAACCACTGTTTTCCACAACATTCACTCTCTTTCAACGTCCACATATCGTCCAACAGATGACGATAACAGCCACAGCCACCTTCCATTTCAACATCCAAGTCACCTATTCCAAAAAGCAATCCAACTTTATCTTCAGCCACATCAAAACATCAGCTTAAAACCTACACCTAACCTTGTTTCGCCACATAAATCATCAAGACAAAGCACCAGCAGAGCATTCCATCCATATGTCTGTTCCGTCAGCTCCAACGAGATCATCATCACTCACATGTTATCTCAATGCTACAACTATACTTTAAAGAAAATTGTTACAGTCATGTAACACACTCCCAGTCATTCTACACTCTACAAAGGACGCATAATTGCTACAACATACAATCAGATGGTACTGCCAATGGGTGCTTGTGAGATATCCTGATACCAGCACCTCATTCTGCAGTTCAGAAACCATGGGATTGGTGAGACACATGAACAAAAACACTGCCACATTTTCCATAAACTGAACAATCTATTGAAAAAGGATTCATTCTCCTCTCATCCATAACAACCACACGTTACCAAACAACCTCAACAAGCCAGACTCAGTGTTCATATCTTAAAGGTATACTCATTGTATCTAATGACTGCTCGACCATTCGGTACATACAATGTCACACAAATACGACCACCGTATCTCTTGGTCCCAGTTTAAAATACCTGTCTATAACACCACAAAACGAATTAAATATAGTATTTACAACACAAGACTATAAAGCCACACATCTTGTGAGTGTGTGGGTTGGTGCAATTCTGTCATTCTGCGCAACAGATTAATCTGAGATGTGCCCTTTACCCTTTGGCCCCTGCAAGATGCAATTTCCACCCCCACACTACTACAGAAGTCAGACGGACACTCCTAACGTTCTGAAGAGAAATGCCTGAAAAACTTTCAGCAATAAATACCTTCTGGAGTCGTCCACTGTAAGGATATGACACAAAAATTCACAAAATTTCTTACGTAACTGGTGGGATACTTGGGTACTGGAGTAGTGCTAGTTAGTGTAAGAAAAACGTGAAAGTAACGAAAATTATTATTTATTTTGGAAAAATTCTGAGAAATCACAATAGCACTTTTAGTTATGAATTGAACACGTTATTTGCGTGTTATTTTCAGAATGTGAAGTTACCTCTTAAGGACAGGATTCGCTAATGAAATTTCTATACAAAGTTTAAGATTGTTATTGACTTGGCAGAATGGCTGAGAGCTGCACCTACTAGACTTGAATAATTATCGGTTAGAATGTTGCTAGGTACAGTTGAGGCTGTCATGTGTGATATGCAGTGAAGGGTACTGTTGTGGAGGAAATGTGGGGGTTGCAAGAGCTGTAGCTGTGATGATTGCTGTCTGCGCCACTCACTGCCGACAAATAAGATAACTCTCGTTCTATCTGGATTGACCTTCGCCAATCAAACTCTCCCTACTCCTTGATGAAGTCAAGGACTCCTATTCGCCCCTAGTCTATTGGCGTGGTACACCGGTCTGATAACCAGTCCACCACGATGCCACTCAAAAATTCGCTCGCAGGCATTTAACTATTACTCAGTCCGTTCACACTGCACAATAAGTGTGGCGGCCAACACAGTTAACAACGCTTAATCGCAAGGACTCAATATACAGTTGCACTTCGATTCGCTCTCGGCAGAGGTGCTCTCCCAGTGAAGTACTGAGGAGAGACTTTTTCCTCGCTCTTTGAGTACATGTACGAGCGTGCACGCTCTCGTTACGTGTTCTCGCTCCAACAGCGACAACGGAACGGCCCCTCTGCACACCAGTCATGAAGGGGTATATCTTTCGATCTCTTCCATTACTCCTTCAGCTCAAGGCATCAGAAATATCGTCCGCCAGTCAGCATTGCTCTTCTAAAACGGGAGAATGACGTTTTGTTTAAGGCGACCAATCCGGAAATCTGTAGTATCGGTGTTTGGCGTTTGCTGTCTCCCTGTGAAACTGCATGCTATGTGTAAGGAATGCGTAGGCTAACCGCTCCCACACAATGTAGCGGAATTTGCTTTTAAGCCGAACACGGTGTCGTCCTTTCACTCGGGCTAACGCTGTCTGCTCTACAGGCGGTCACTGGCCAACGTAGATAGCTTGGGACGGGCCTCCTGGGGTGCAGTTGCCTCTCTCGAGCTAAAAGCTCCTGTGACCGTGGAGTCTGGAATGTGTGTGTGTACGCCAGCCTCGAGTATTTTAACCACGGTGCGCACTTGCGATTTATTAGTTATTTGCATATCGTTTACATGAATTCATACAATACTGACTTTATCTTTTCGAGTTTGGGCTCGAATGAAGCGTCTTGATGTGAAGAATATGATTGTGAGGGCGGAATATGTAAGCAATGAAGGAGACCACGACGTCTTACAATTTCAGGAAACTCTTATGAGAGGCTGCTCATGACTCCATAACTTTCGACCTTCTTAAAAAAAACACACACACACTCTTATTTCCTACCAGCTCTAGTCAAGTTGTGTGATATCATACTGTACGCAAGTTTATATCCCACGGCTCACCTATGTTTTAAGGGTAGTGTCTTTGTATACTAATCAAAACGTCATGGAACCCAGGTTCGAACCTCGCTACTGCTTAAATTTAGAACAAAAATCGTCAGTAATGATGGATGGACAATAGAGCTTCAAGGCACTTTTTTCCCCTGCTCCTAAAACCCTGAAAAGTCAGCAGTGCTCAAAGGCATGAGAATGCAGAAGGTAATGGGAACCACTGGTGTCTGTCCACAGGACATGTGGCCTATAATTGAAAAGTGGTATGATGACTCCTCCATTAGCCAAATATTCCACAATAGTCGCACATTCGGATCTCTGGGAGTAAACTGGCAAGTGCCACGTGTTCCAATGAATTACGTTTACTGTATAGCTCCTTGTCTGGCACACCATGCTTCTTTTGTTACTGTAAATCTTACTCAACAGCATACCTCCATCTGCCTCGATAACTACACGTCTTGGTGTAGCCTCTGCTACATCAAAATCACCTATGTTAAAAACCCAAGGAATTATTACAATAAATACCACCAATCATTTCTCTCTCCCTAACTTCCACCATGGCACACATAAACATGACTGTGTGGTGGTACTCTCTTCAAAGGTAAGCTGGATCGAATCCAGGTGATGGAAGAAATTTGTATTGCTGGTATTTCCCCAGTAATGGGAGGGGAAATTGAAGCACCAAGTTTCTCATCACCAGACCTCGTGTCAGTGTTCTACAGTACATTACCCCTCCTCAGTGTATCATGATACACTGATGCCTGTGACACTGTTGAAGGTGACACATGTGGTGTCGACGATACTCGCCTGCAGCAAATCGTCAGTCGACCACCGCAGAAATGCTGTACACCTAAGCAGCATCGCCACCGCCTATGAGAAAGAAGTAGTAAGCCACTCCTCCTGTAGCTTCGAGGCGCCACACACGACAAGTATTTCCAGCTCTGCCAGTGCCTGGTAGGAGTTCTGCCAGAGTCCAGCCTGAGTTCTGTTCTGTCTACGAGGCTATCAACAGTTCCATGACGACTGCATGGAAGCGACGAATTTCTGCCTTCAGAGTGCAGTGTCGGCGTAACGTCACTCAGTCAAGCCTAGGCCAAACATGCACGTACAGAGAGTCGAGGGCCAACAACAGACACATATTTGGCACAGTTGTAGTAAACGTTCAGTGCTCATCATCTGCAGACTTGCACTGTAATGCCGCTCAGTGTTTTCAGCAGCTCCTGTGTATTTGGAACCCAATTAATACCACACGTACTCACACAGCCACAGCCACGAGGAGCTAAAGATAAGTGTATTGCTTTCCAAACAATAAGGCGTTCTGATCATTGACTGTTTCATCTATCTACTTGTAAATTTATTAAAAGCATGACACAACAACATGTGTGTCAGATGTGGATGTTAAGCTCTTAATGCATCCATTACAGTCACATACACTCAACAGATAACTCCCAGTCACAGTTCTCTCACTATGCAAGCACAGTGCCCAATTACGTGGAGGAAGATAAGCGCTTGCAGTAAGGCGGTGGACCAGCTGCTCCATTCCTCTCTGCTGACATGGGCAGACGACTCTCACTTTCTCATATCTTGGAATAATCACGCATCTTCAGCTTACAACAAACTCAAATTAAGAAGATAGGAAATTCGACAATGTGGGGATTCCATCATTCAGCCATCCTCTGTACTTGGGTAAAACCCACTGAACGAGGCGATGCTGTGGTAAGCTGTTGGCTCCAAACTTGATTTTCGACCATATTTAGTTTCTCTTCGATGTCCCTACACAGCTTAAGGTGAATGACATGACGGTTCCTATGGATGAACCCAGCTGTCCTACTTCCCCATTCTTCCCAATTCTGGGTTATGCTCTAATAGCTGTTTCACCAACAGGACGTTAACCCCTGATCTTGTTTCTTCCTTCGTCTTTCCAAAAGCCTTAGTGGCCCCAGTGTTACTTCCGCCAATATAGCTTGGATCTCAGCACTCTCAAAAATTTACCATTCCTTACAGTCTTAGAACACCTTGCACTCTGTATCATATTTGCCGTCTCAGACGCAACCTCTACCAGCTGATTACATTGCCTTCTCTTCTGAAGTTCCTCAGACTTTGTCACAAATTGTAAACGTTCATTAAACGTGGGGAACAAAACCAATTTTTTTCGCCTATCGTCTGGATACCTAGGCTTCTGGTGCGCCTATACCAACATGTCATATCCACCCTCCACTTGCCACCCTTCTGTATCCTATTCGAGTGGAACTTCAGCTGGCTGCTTCTTCCTGTTCCAGAATAGTATGTAGACACTTACTCCTCCAACCAGCTATAATCCTAGCGTATATGCCTCTTCAATATGTAGATGATCCCGCTTCCAGCCTCATGACCACCGTAATCCCTCCCTCCTACCTCCCTCTACCCACATCAACTTGTCAATCATACTTCCCCGCCCACTCCAACACCTTGAATACATACACCCTTTCTGGCCGGCACCTGCATCATACTGTATTACCCTCGTAGTAGTTATTGGGAACTGACTGCCAGTGACGTGCCAGAAGCACTAGCCTTATCTTCACCATAGCATCATCATCAGCTTCAATGTACACTCCTGGAAATGGAAAAAAGAACACATTGACACCGGTGTGTCACACCCACCATACTTGCTCCGGACACTGCGAGAGGGCTGTACAAGCAATGATCACATGCACGGCACAGCGGACACACCAGGAACCGTGGTGTTGGCCGTCGAATGACGCTAGCTGCGCAGCATTTGTGCACCGCCGCCGTCAGTGTCAGCCAGTTTGCCGTGGCATACGGAGCTCCATCGCAGTCTTTAACACTGGTAGCATGCCGCGACAGCGTGGACGTGAACCGTATGTGCAGTTGACGGACTTTGAGCGAGGGCGTATAGTGGGCATGCGGGAGGCCGGGTGGACGTACCGCCGAATTGCTCAACACGTGGGGCGTGAGGTCTCCACAGTACATCGATGTTGTCGCCAGTGGTCGGCGGAAGGTGCACGTGCCCGTCGACCTGGGACCGGACCGCAGCGACGCACGGATGCACGCCAAGACCGTAGGATCCTACGCAGTGCAGTAGGGGACCGCACCGCCACTTCCCAGCAAATTAGGGACACTGTTGCTCCTGGGGTATCGGCGAGGACCATTCGCAACCGTCTCCATGAAGCTGGGCTACGGTCCCGCACACCGTTAGGCCGTCTTCCGCTCACGCCCCAACATCGTGCAGCCCGCCTCCAGTGGTGTCGCGACAGGCGTGAATGGAGGGACGAATGGAGACGTGTCGTCTTCAGCGATGAGAGTCGCTTCTGCCTTGGTGCCAATGATGGTCGTATGTGTGTTTGGCGTCGTGCAGGTGAGCGCCACAATCAGGACTGCATACGACCGAGGCACACAGGGCCAACACCCGGCATCATGGTGTGGGGAGCGATCTCCTACACTTGCCATACACCACTGGTGATCGTCGAGGGGACACTGAATAGTGCACGGTACATCCAAACCGTCATCGAACCCATCGTTCTACCATTCCTAGACCGGCAAGGGAACTTGCTGTTCCAACAGGACAATGCACGTCCGCATGTATCCCGTGCCACCCAACGTGCTCTGGAAGGTGTAAGTCAACTACCCTTGCCAGCAAGATCTCCGGATCTGTCCCCCATTGAGCATGTTTGGGACTGGATGAAACGTCGTCTCACGCGGTCTGCACGTCAAGCACGAACGCTGGTCCAAACTGAGGCGCCAGGTGGAAATGGCATGGCAAGCCGTTCCACAGGACTACATCCAGCATCTCTACGATCGTCTCCATGGGAGAATAGCAGCCTGCATTGCTGCGAAAGGTGGATATACACTGTACTAGTGCCGACATTGTGCACGCTCTGTTGCCTGTGTGTATGTGCCTGTGGTTCTGTCAGTGTGATCATGTGATGTATCTGACCCCAGGAATGTGTCAATAAAGTTTCCCCTTCCTGGGACAATGAATTCACGGTGTTCTTATTTCAATTTCCAGGAGTGTATATGTGTTTATGTAGAGACGCTATGGCTTTTATTTTTTTGAAACCTATCATTTTATTCATTCTCCCATAAAAGCTATACTGGCCTAACTTCGATAGGCTGAAGAGCAGCAAAGTGTCCGAAGCTTGCGCACCACACGATAATGTGGTGGGAGTGGAAGGAATAACAAAGAAAATGGAGTGTTTACGACAAAGTCTTGCATTCAGCCTTTCACAGAATGTGCCTGTGTGTAAGAATCTTTCAGAACTTATTCGGCTTACTGGGTATACATTTGCGCTCAACACGCCAATGAACTATATACATTGGATGATGTGTAGCATATCAGTATCATTCTCCTTTGATTTGTACTCCGAACAGGAATAGTGCTCGAGGAAAACGACCATCAGGACTTTTCAGAGTGCAGTAGGTAAAGCCGTCATCAAGCTGAAGCCTGGTTTGGTCACCACAGTGCTTCGCGAGCCATTGACCGACTGTAGGTTGTGGTCACTCGCCGTCTTCCTACTTCTGAACTAACTTACCCAGTTAATAATTGTGGAACAAAGTTAATTATTGGGTCTCCGAACAATTCTACAGTTCCAACATTTTCGATTTCCATAAATCAATGTCAGAGGTGAAAGAAGAGATAAGTGACAGAAGGAATCTCGGGAGCAATGCCTGAATCCCAAATCTCTGGAGTTGTAATCCCACATTCATCCACTCGGCAGCTGAGGCATATATGTCCCAATTGCATTTATTGCTGCATTGTTATCATTACAAAAGGTACGAGTGAGAGGGAGTAATTACATTTATCTGCGTGTTTTTGAATTTATGCAAACAGAATATTAACAGTAAATCGTTCATTGTGGTAAGGGTACTTCCAAAATCGTCAGTCACTGTATTTTGTTGTGCTTTTTCTCGACAATCTCGTGCTAACGAAACAAACAGGTGACAAATATACTCCATCACTTTTTTTTACGCTGCGTGATGGGGTCACTAAGTTCACGGAGGAAAGTGAAATATCACAAAGACAAGAAATCAGCCTGCATCCTATTTCTTTGTACAGGACGCCTATGGAGTTATGTCAAAAGAGTATATTCTATATGGACGTAGTTAGATATAAAAAAAATACGTATCCAACGGATCAGTGTATGGACGATCACACCTTCCTCAGATATCTATGTGTCTCGCTGTCCCCCTTGCTTTATTGCGGATCGTTCTAGTAATTCTGCTTAGAAAGACTTCCTCAACACTTGTGTCAATTTTCCATTAATCTATCAACGTTGAGCCACATGAGGCTTTATTATTCTTCATATTCAGTTATTTGCGTGGTAAGATCAAAAGTTTGTCATGACGATTTCAAAAGGTTGTTGAGGTGGTAATGTTGAGATTTGGTGGTAACCATTTTAATGTGGCTTTAAATGCTGCAAAACCAAATAGAATCCGAGAATAAGTTGTTCATTAAGAAACCCACACATCTGAACAACAAAACGAGACTTAAGCTCCTTCCTTCTACAACCACACAAGATCCGTGATTGCCTTGTCATGGAGCTGAGATACTGAAAACTTCTGTTGTACAGATAAATGGAAGTTCCCATTCATGTAAGCTTCAAAAGAATGTGGTCCTAACAGGTATTCTGATCACACATTGGCCCACATAATGTAAGGTAGGTTCCTTTCCAACTCTTGCTGATAATGGGTACTTTCCTTAGACAAGAAAACAATATTTTTCCTGAGCAAACAGTGGTATATGGCACATTTATAAGTAAACAACACTCTTGAGCGAGACATGGCACAAGTCGACACAACGAAGTACGGTAGGTTACGAATCGTTGCTCCACACCATTGTCAGATAATTCAGTAACAAACATGGGCCTAAATCCTTTCGTATTCATATTTTTTCAGTGTGGTCGTGCATTGTTGAACAAGATGCTTGAAGTGCAACTGCTCTTTTGCAGATGATTTTCATTGGAGACTGCTCATCTGATTAAGAGTGGGTGACACACGTTTCCTGCCACTTTTTATTGCTTCCAATATGTGGTCTGAGACAGCCTGAAAATACAGGACATGTTTCTCAATCAGGCATGGCTTCTTTACGAGGGGACTGAGGCAAATGGTCTCATCATGCGTTACATAGTTTTTGCGGATGTTCATGCACCCACAAATCGGCCACTAAACTCTCCTTTACAAGATGGATTCGGAACTCAAAGACTGCAGTGCTGAAACAAAAGTATAATTCTGATAACATTGTTTTTTGTCATCTTCGGTGCAGGACTATCAATAAAACCCATTTAATTCCTCATTTTTACTATGTAAAGAGCGATACAGAGACTTCTTGGACACCCTGTAGATGAAATAGATGTGCATAGTAACATGATATCTATCTTTGTTAATACTCTTACTTTGTGTTGACATGCCGCCTTACATATTTCTGGGTAACTGAACCTGGATAATGTGGGTAAACAACGCCCAGGCTCCTCATCCAGAGAAGACTTTGGATTCAGCTGCCTGCAGTGTACGGCCACCACCTACTTGCTGTCGTTTTCTTGCAGACGAGGAGTGGCAGCTGGAGGACAGAAGCCACGATACGCTCTCCGTGAACACTGACTGCGTGCAGCTGTTGGTGAACGCCCTGGACCACCCCACGTGTCCGCTGGAAGACCTGCCACTGGAAGCCGTGAAGCAGCGCGAGCGGTGCCGCGAGCAGCTGTGGGACGACGTGGTGCAGAGGTCGCCCCACATACCCGTCACCAGCTACCTGGCCTACACGCAGAGGATAAACGTCAACCTCTGCCTGCTGGCCTGGATGGCTGTCAACTCGTACGGCATTTGTCAGGACGTCCCGTTTAGTACGATACAGTCCGTGCACGATGCTCGCTGCTATTTCGATAGTGCTGACGATCAATCATGTCTGCAGTCGAACGCTACAGACGCCATCTGCTCTGTTTCCAGAGCTATTCTGTTGCTAAAGTGTCGCGACTTTTCCTCCATCAGGACTTCCCATAATTGTACGTTCACTAGTTCCGCATTTCCATTATTGAATAGTAGTAGCAGTGTACTGTATCAAAAGCTAACAGAAGAAACACTGAACTACAGAAACAGTTTAAACAACGCCACCTTGAAATACAAGGATTTCAAAATTGACAGCTTGAAGCCTTTAGAAATCTCATTTATACTGATAAATATCATTTTCCGTTTTTCGACTGCCGGAGTATACATGTACCTTCCCCAGTTACGTAACTTGCCTGGAAAGATTTTGTTGTCCTTTCAGATCACGTGCATAACCCAGATCCTGTGTTCTGAGGTCGTGTATCGTATGGCAGGCGTCCCTGACTTACCTACAGCAGTGCTGATAGACAGCGCCCTCACACATCTCAGCTGTATATGGCTGAACTCATTCTGCTACCAGATGTATGCTTGTGTTCGCCATCTCAGGCTTCCGGACCAGCTACTACCTGCTGAAGCAAGCCAGTTATTCCGTCGTGAGGTGCTGTGTGTGTTTATACCGTGGAGTATAGTATGTGTGGCAGCTGTTGCTTTGGAAAAGACGAGTAAATATCACCTGATCCACAGTCGTATAGTAGTCCTTGCAGGGATTTCAGTATCTGTGGCATTCAACTTGGTTTGTCTCGGACTGATTGGATACATGTACCTACGTACTCGGTGCTCCATGCGGCAACTCGAAATTGTTGATAACAAGAAATTTGCCTCAAAGAAGCAATATCTTTTTATGTCAGTTAAAGCCATTATATTAAGTGGAATAGGAATTATTATTAGAATTGGGTTCCACCAAGCTCAGGGAATAGCGCAGTTAGTGTACTATATACATCTAGCTACGATGGTGCAAGGACCAGTGCTCTTCGTCTGTTTCGTTTGCAATGGAACGACGCTCCCTCTACTGAAGAACAGGATACTTCTTTGGTGGGACCCAACCAGCATCCCTGCAGGTCTAGAGCTGTGTTCAGCAGCCGAGAGGAATCTGGCCAGGAGAAACAATGAACAGTCTCCCTTTTCAGAATCCTCGCTGTAGCCTCCTTCAGTATTTTTTGCAAATAACTGTCTCCACACTACACTGCATTAAGCCCAGCAATAAAAATGGACTCTACCTGGTATGACAATATTAAATGTCATTAAATCTAATATCGTACAGCCAGTACTTCTCTTTCCTAACGTCTCCTTCATTTATAACTGTGTGCTTATTTGTGAGTGGTAGCCTCTGTCTACCTATTCTAATGCACTGAGACTACTTACTAAAATTGTTGGAAATTCTTTGTGTATACAATAGGCTGCGTCAATCACACAGCCTGTTATATACAAGGAAAACGCAGCACGTTGTCAGAGGGATTTCCGTTCGTCAGGGTCATCTACCGTGGCGATGGTGCATTTCTGGACACATGCTCGTAGGACGTTTTTCCTGCGATTTCCTTCGAGGATCTGTCTTTGCAGTTTGTCGGTTTTATTAATGTATAATGTATGATTATAGTATATAACATTATGTCTGAAACAAGGAAATTTTCGATATGTGTGTGAAAGATGTACTTTTACATGATTTGTAATTCAAGTACCATGACAAGAGACATTCAGATACTTATAAAATCAAAAGAGAGGGGCCAATGACTGAAGTGGTGTGTGCATGAAAGTGTAAATGGGTTTGTTGAGCTTATTAGTGGTTCGATCACTTAGAGTGGCTCAAACAGGTATGGTAATAAGTAACATATGACTTGTTGTGTGAAATAAGGCTTGAAGTGAACGCAAAATGTCGAATGGCAGAGTTATATGAGATTAGCATTATTGGGTTTGTGAGACAAGATGGTGATTTGTTAAGCTAGAGGTTTATAAGGGTACTATGGCAGATGTTAAAAGTTAATGTTCCATGTCCCACTCTTGAGCAAGGAAGAACATTACTTAAAGGCGTATTTACAGAAACAGTGCTGTGGAAGGATAAACTTGTGCCAGTACTGTGAGTCCTGGAAAACATGTGCCATAGTAGCTTCACTAAAAACACACAGTACGCCGAAATTGTTGTGATTCGTAATCAATAGAAGATCTCCCATTTGTTCAAATAAAACCTGAGTGAGCAAAGTAAAGGAGTATCTGTGTGAATTTAGTACACAGCCCAAAGGAAAATCCTGTGATAAATAGTACTACGTGGAGTGATTTTCGTGAATTGTGAAAGTACAGGGCTCATCGCGCACTTAGCAGGCAGCCGCAGTGTTAACCGCGATTTCCGTGCTGGACGCAGTGGAACCAGAGGTCGCAGCGCCACGAGGTAGGCAGGTGTCGGGTGCAGCCCGCCTGGCCGCAGGGGGCGCCGGCAGCTCAACACATTCTGTAAAACCGTTTGACGAAGATTTTCAGGCCGTGCGCCTTGATTCTGTCAGCGCAGCGCCAAGCCAACCCTGGCCCACTTTGCGTGACGTCACAATAGCGCGCCGCGGCCTTCTCTTTAGGTGGTGGTGGCCAGAGCCGACACGGGGCGCACTGGGGGCGCTTAGCGGCCCACCCAGACAAGCGTCCTGCACCACCGGGACACGCGTAAAGTCGGTCCGACACAGTGGTCGCCAGCCGAGCCTCGACCCGCTGGAAAGTATCGAACCTCATCGCTCGAAAGCCAGTAGTTAACGGCCCTCGTGCTACCTACTTACCCCCAGGCAGGATCCCGAGTTCCGACCGCAGTACTGGGAACATGCACAGCCAAGTCCAGGAAATTACTTTCGACTGGCTGTACGAAATACACAGTTCAAACTCAACAGGAAGACGGTCACAAAAAACATTACTCCCAAATTTGGATAACAAACTGAGATTATCGCTATCCAATTACCCCAGCCAAGTCAGTCTGAGTCGGAGGACCACTATCACTTCGCTAACATCACCGAGTTTTCCCTGAGCTACAATTCGCCGTAAACGCCCACACTAATTACTATTTCAACATCCGCAGATAACGACAGGAAAGTTCTTAACCGGTAATGGATGCGCGCAAACGAGAAAGCGTTTGGAAACTCGAGAACACTGTGCGTCGCGACACAGAACTCCGCTCCAGAGCGCCCGCGACCCGCCACGTCGGTCACAAGGGCGCCGACGGCCAGCTTTCGATTCCCCAAACTCCGAGCCTCTCCACGAAATCCTTCTACACGTGGGCCTTTCAGCCAATCAGGAGCAGCAGAGGACTGGAAGCCCCACCACTGGCCACTCCCTGCTGCTGCTTACAGCCGCTGCTGTCACGTTCTGGTCTTCAAAAAGGCGAACCAGCGAGCAGATACGGGTGGTCAGGGAATCACCTGTTACAACCCTTTCACTCGTGGGGTATCAAGCATTAACTTCTGCAACCGATATACCTATTAAGGGCTTTCCTCTGATATATCTGGAGACAAGCATTCCCGCAGCCGAAACTGCTTGAACTGTTGTTACATGTACGTAGTTGTTCGACAGCACACGTGTTACTCAGACGATATCCCCTGCAAAGTGCATCATGCGTAACTCGCGCCACTGTCGCCAAACGCAGCATTGTCAGAGCGACTCAGACTTGGGATCAGCAGTCTGCACAACCGCCACTCTTTGAGACAGGGACGACCAACCAGCATCTGCCGAGGCTAAAGGCACAGAACTCAACGCTGACTGCGAGCGTTCTCAAACAGGGCGTGGGGACTATAGATCGTCCTGTTTCCCATATGCAACAACAGTTTTCAGCGCACCAGACTGAAGTAGAGAACTCTGTCTCCACCAGATCTCCAGAAACGCAACGCTACGCCGAAAACCCAGACAATAAATCCGAAGTAAACAGGCAAAGCCGCCACAAACACGATACTCCAATTACATAATGTTTACACGCATCCAAATACATCTCACGAAGAACAAGGTTTACAACTGGTTGGGTGCAGATGGAATTAAAGCACATCCAACACAACTTATGGCACTTTAGCAAACCCTACAATTAACTATAAACTAAGAAGGTGGCAAAGAAACCGCCAAATCGTTGTAACCTGCACTAAAACAGTTGCCTGGGCCACCAAGCCGTTCACAAAAAAATCCGAAAAAATTTGCCAACATCACAACACACACATCAGATATCGAAACCCGAGAGAACAGTTTGAGTTACTTACCGATCTGAAGCAACAGTAACAGAAATCACACCGCACACCAAACACTAAGGAAAAGAGAAACCACACAGACTAACGCTCGCCTTTGTGATAATCAATTTTGACCGTGATACAACAAACGAAAAAACTTAAGGGGACCTAGAGATACCGGGAAACTAAATCAAAATTCCCCGCTATTCCTTCCAGTCATGTATAGTTACACAGAACCAACTAACAAGCTACTTGTTCACCATTTCAGAATGCACTCTGTACCTCACAAGGTTGGCCTATTTAAACACTACCTCCTCAATAACAGCAACGTCCATATTGCAACACTTTCCAATAAGACACGAAAAGCTGCGATATAAATTGAAATGTGAAGAATGGAGTCGAGCACATCGAATTTTTAATTGCAAAATAGACCCGAAACAAGAAGCACCAAAATGCAGGAGCTGCAACACTGATAACGTTAATAGTGATGAGAGTTGCAAAGAAAGACCAAAACAGCCTATCTCAGCAAACAAAACTGAAAACATTAAGCGCACTGATCAAACTATCACGGTCTTCGTCCAAGAATGACACGAAAACAATCAAACGGAAAACATACTCTGAGCTTCACTACAGCCCCTCCCAACATTATATTTGAAAGAAGGGAAACAATAACAGCAGCTTCTAAAAAGCTCCTACTACGTTCTATCTTAGAACATATACTGCGTACAACATAGCTACCCAGATTCTGAAGCTACACTGAATTTGGCGACTGCATAACTAACGAATACCTCACATTTATTATACTGTGAACCACAAAAACTAGGAAAAAACTTAAAACGACCATAAACTCACGAAATCGGATAGTCGAAAAATTCAGATTGATACGTTTTAAAACAAAACCTAACGAATCAACTATTCTAACCACTCCTTAAGACTCCTGACGTACATAAGAAACAAAATTAAACAGTAGGGAAATTCTATAGACCATTCGGCACTAACCAAATGGATATGCTACGATTGGATTGATCCCTTGTTAGCGATCCTGAACTATACGCTGTACAGTAACACATACTACAATATACTGCCCTACTTAACTTAATCTGTTACATTAGTTTGCTTTTAGCATCTAAGATGTACGTACTCACTTTGGATTTGACGATGTATTCGTTGTGACGCCTGATTTGAAACAAACAATCTGCAGAAATCGAATGTTTGAAAATAAGAGATACCTCCCCAAATAAGCAAAAAAAAAAAAAAAAAAAAAAAAAACATTGGATCTTAAAGCCGATACATTTGTCCGAAAACGGAACAAAAATACGTAGTTTTATTCGGTAAGTCGCAAAAAGAGACGTCCTACGGGACTTTATAAATACAGCGTTCATGTAGGGTTTAGATGCGACCATTAGATTCCTGTGTTATAGCCTAAATACAGCATTCATGTACGGTTTAGATAGAACCATTAGATTTCGATGTTATAGCCAATAAGTCGTTAAAAGTGATGTCGCTATGAACGGTCTCGACTGAATGTATCCACAGGACGTGTGGCCTGTAATTGAAAAAGTGGCGTGCCAACGCGTCTCCTCGAGGCTTTCAGGCTTGCAGCGAAATGGCCACGACGAGAAAAATTGGGGAATTGCAGCCAATATAAGAGGCCTTGCCGACGATCGCCCCAACCACGCGACATTCGCGGGCGGAACAGGAGTAGACGGGTGACAGTGTGAGGAGAAATGTTGTTGAGAATAGGTTCTGGGTTCGAACCCCAGTCCAACACAAAGCTTCACGTCACGGCATTTCTAATAAGTTACATGTGAAGAAGCAATATTTAACATCTCTCGTAGTTCGTTAACAAAGGCAATGGATGCTGGGTAGGCATCCGCGTCCGTTAAAAATGTTTACGTTATGTAATTTATAGTTGATATTTGCTAACTGATACTGTCTAAAATCGAGGTATATCACTCTCTGTACGCCTAGTCAGGAATGACTGCTAGATTCCGTCAGTCACGAAATCTTTGCTTAGTCCACATGGCCTGGGTTTGAATCCATATGCAGAACGAGACGGTTCGTCGTGTCATTTGAAGTTCATAGATATTCTCAACTAGCTGCTCGTGAATAACTTAAATTTTTAATGCCATTTTGCGTTAAATAATAAGTACGGTATGTTACTTTCAAGAAAAAATCGTGAATATGACGAACTTACTACGTGCATTACCTATCCGACGTAACAATGAGAGTGGTAACATTTGAGGTATGTCATTTATTGTCATAAATGTGAGCTTACAAGCGTTAAGGACAGTTTATATGTGATAAGGGGTTCCCTGATATTTGTAGTATCGTGGTATTACTTTACATCTTGAGTAACTGCGATATAGAGCAGTGTATCCAAGTGGTGACTTGTTGGAACCATTTTCAACAGTCAAACGACTGTACTGAGAGGCTATTAGAGGACCTGCTAAACAGCTGCGTTATGCCGGTTGCATGCGATTCAGGCGAAATGCAATTCTGTTCGTTCGGATACTTTTTAGCATGACTGTACGTACATAAGTTGTGTACCAGAAAGGAGTATTATGGGTCCGATACAAGTAGGCTATTCTCACCATTTACGTACGTAATCGTTCATTGCTTACGGAAAGATTCCGGACAGTAACGTAGACAGTGTAAGTACTGGCATCAGAGGCGGTACCTTCAGTGTCGGCGCTGTGTGGTCAGGAAGGGGCAAAGTGCAAGCACGTTCTGTGAAAGAAATATTGGGCGCTGCTGTGATCAATAGTAAGGGCACAGAAGTATTTTGTTTGTAAACATTGTCGGGGGTGTTCTTGGAGGCAGATTATCTGTAAAAATATTCCTACGTTATTCAAAGAATTCGTAAATAAAATATTGTCAACCGATCTGACTAAAAATTGAACTAACTTTGGGCATAACATAAAACCAACAAGCGGATCGAAACCATGAGTTGAGTCGCTCAGTGGCCATACTGTTACAGAAACGGAAGACGACAGACAGAAGGCGAAATACAGAGCTGCCATGAATCATTCACTCGTTTCCAGAATTCTAAATTTTCCGAAATATTACATGTAGAAATATGATTGGTGTATGGATATAACAGCGAACTCAGCGAGTTTAAACTGTGCCGACCACCTCACATTAACAATGCAGCGCCTTGCCAAAATGCCGACAAAGCGAGAGAAGAGTTTTCTCGTGTTGTAATATGCGGGATATTTGACCGAATGTGGCGGCTGTGGGGGTGAACGAGATTTCTGTACGCGGTCCAAAGAAGCCAACAGCAGGCGCAAGCCGCGAACTCTAAACACCGCAGCAAAGTGTGTGGAACACCGTGCGTCGGCGGTCACACATCGAACCGCGCCGTCTGCATTTCTCACAACAATTAAAACCAGCGCCCTGAGATTTGCGCCACAATGCACGGACCGGTTGAGGATGGACATTTCGTCCCCATGCTCATATTCAGCAACGAAGCAACCTTGCATTTATGTGAAAATGCTTATCTCCGCAATGTGAGAGTGTGGCGTCCTGAGGATCGTCCTAGTTCCTTCACAGAATAACAACGGCCCATTCAGCTTTGTCTGTGACACTGGACAGAAAACATTAACCATCTGCGAATCTGGTTCGTGCGCCGCAATTTCATGATTTTCAGTAGCCCACACTCATATTGCGGAGATTAAGTTTTTCAGATAAATTCTAGGTTGCTTCGTCGCTGAAGATCAGCATGGAGGTTCAGCATGGAGGTTCATCCTCCAGCGATCCCTCCGTTGTGGCGCGAATCTGAATGCGCCGGCCGCAACCTTCTGCTTTTAATTGTTGAACGGGCTGCAGACGGTACGGTTCGAAGTGTAACAGCCGACGCACGGTCTTCCACACACCTTGCTGCGGTATTCAGAGTTCGCGGCTTGTCGCTGCTGTTGACTTCTTTGTACAAAAATCTCGCTCACCCTCCTCCACGGGCGAAGCTGCCACATGTGGTAAAACATCCCGCATATTCCAACACACGAAAACTCTCCTCTCGCCTTTTCGGCATTTTCACAAGGCGCTGCATTCGTAAGATCAGGTGTTCCGCACAGTCTAAACTCGCTGAGGTGAAAAATATTTCGGAAAATGCAGAATTCTGGAAACCAGTGAATGATTTATTGGTAGCCCTGTATTTCGCCTCCTGTGTCGTCTTCCATTGCTGTGACGGTATGGTCACTGAGCGACTCAGCTCATGATTTCGATCCCGTTGTTGTTTTCACGTGAGGCCAAAAGTTCTCTTAATTAATCATCGGAAAGGTTGACAATGTTGTATTTACAAATTCTTTTAATAATATAGATAATATTTGCACACAAAACCTGCCTCCAAGGATTCTCCTGATAATGTTAAGAGTCAAAGTACTTCTGTGCATCCCGCAGCGCCTAACATTTCATTCACAGAATGTACTAGCTCTTCTGTACTAACTAATCACACAGTGCCAAAACTATGTAGTGACATCAATGCTACTACCTATACTGCGCACATTACCATCTGCCATCTTGCCGTAAGCAATCAACGATGACATACGTAAATGGTGAGTATATGCCTGCTTGTATCCGACTTTTATTACTCCTTTGCAGTACACTATTCAGTAAGTACGAACATGCAAACCAACGCAATTTCGCACCTGATTGACGTACTCATAGACCAAGACACAGGTATCGTTAATAGGTAGCGTGTGTGGCCGGCCGCTGGTGACCGAGCGGTTCTGGTGCTACAGTCTGGAACCGCGCGACCGCTACGGTCGCAGATTTGAATCCTGCCTCGGGCATGGATGTTTGTGTTGTACTTATGTTTGTTAGGTTTCAGTAGTTCTAAGTTCTAGGGGACTTATGACCTCAGCAGTTGAGTCCCATAGTGCTCAGAACCATTTTTAGGTAGCGTGTGTTTGACTTCCGTAATTAAATCTAGAACTTCTTTCTGTGCAGCCTCAAGAATGAAAATTTAATACCCCAATGGCTTTATTCTTCCTGAAAAACAATGCTGAGAAATTTATGTATGATACTGTTTTCTAACAGGTATGGTGAGCTATCAGTGCCGCTATTCATTAACTTTTAATTCACGTCTTGCTGACAATTTACTTATAGAATCAGTGACGAGTGGCTGCTTTCCTTACCTGAAATACCGATTACAAGATACGAAGTGCCACAGTAACTGACCTAACGTTCTTTAAAGCGCAGATGGACCTGTACTGTATCACTGGCTTGTACTGATAATTTACAATCATTTTCGTTACCACTCACGAATGATTCTGCGTCCTGTTTATTTTTCATTTAAGGCATACTGATTCTGTAGCTGATTTCACTGTTGCCTTTCATCTAGTGATGTAGTGCCCGAACACAAAGCTCCGACGTCATTTGCATGGGAAAATTTAGTCGATAATTTCACATCTCCAGACAAAAACCGATCGTAAAGGTTTGATATTTTGCACAGAAACGAATATTCTTTTAAATGGAGGTTATCGCAAGTAATGCTTTTGAAAGCCATCTAACAATTTGTTTTTGAAACTCGGAAACCGGTAATGGTTTTGTGTAAATAAACTTTCCATATCATATTCATGGTTGACTGCTCTAATTAAGTTATAATCTTTATAATTTTACTACAGCCTAGTTTCTCATGCTGTTTGTTTTCGAGAATGCAGCGATAGATAGCAGGCACTATATAGTGTGTCTCAAATCAACATGAATGTTATTCAAAAGACCATTAGTAATTGATACGCGTTACCACTGCATTGGAAAGCACGTTTCCTCATAACATTAGCACTAAAAAGTTCAACTCGATTATCCATTATATCATTCAGAAGACGCACTAGATGATACCGATAACTCGCGTCATAAGTATGCACGATAATATTCTTCAGATCCATTTGTTCCTTTTTAGGCCACTCGGCCAATGGGTAAACAAAAATTTGAAAGCGCGCGAAAGACTAGAACTTAATAGTGCGACGCAGCAAATCGGAGCAAATGAAACAAAACCGTGGACGGGACAGCAAGGTCTGTATTCGTCTGGGACGTGTTGACTGCCCGCGCCCACGTGTCAACAGGCGTACGAGGCTGGCTGCACCGATGTCTCTTTGTGCAGAGTCTGCGTCCGTCTTGTGCACACGCAAGTTTACACAGGTGTAAAACGTACGTTTACACTAGCTACGAACTGTGCCCAATGCTGAAAAATACTGAACCTGCCGTTACAACTGTATTAGGATCCATGACAACATCAAAACGGACATAAGGCACTCGTCGAAATGTAACGTGCATACAATATCTGACACAGCAAGAATTATTTCTTTGGCTCTGCTAACTAACAACCATACTGTAACCTGTCAACCCATCCGAGACCTCGGGCTATGCAACACATCACTTTTCCACCACAACCAATATTAGAAAAAATACGGAATAAAGCAGCTATGTAAACATCACTGCGTTATGGACTGTGCGGCTGATCCCGGTGGAGGTTCGAGTCCTCCTTCGGGCATGGGTGTGCGTGTTTGTCCTTAGGATAATATAGGTTGTGTGTAAGCTTAGGGACTGATGACCTTAGCAGTTAAGTCCCATAAGATTTCACACATAAAAAAAAACGTCACTGCGTTATGTTGTATACGTAGGTATATATGACGTCACGCAGCATATCATTACGCCACGGGGCAATGTCGACGCCCCTATCGGTAGCTGCGACCTGCTCCAGTTTAGACAGCCGTCTGTGCTGGGAAGACGGGTATTTGCAGAACCTAAGGAGTGTTGATGCTTCAAAAAGGTGAAACAAGACGGAAGTCAGACAGCTGCAGACTTTTTTTAACTGGCTAACTACTAAGTGGTTTATGACCAAATTGGCCACAAATGCGACAGAGAAATTTTGGCGAATCGCTTTTTTCTTCAGCGGAGCCATAGAAGTACCGGGTGGTCGTAAGTAAAATGTAGCCACTCACCGAGGTCCATTGTGGTCTGTAATTACCGTATGGCAACGAAACTTGGAAGGTATGCTAAGGCGTTAATGCGAAACCAGTTTGCACCGGAGGAAATCAGTTCCGATTTTAGTTACCAGGTGCGAATCTGTCGTTGTGGAAAGTCTCATCAAAGTCTTCGGTGCTCATACTGAACACATTGTGCAGCTGGCGGTTAATAACAAGATCTACATTCTGCCTTTCTCACTTGTTTGACCCTTCCTGCCCACGTTCCGTTGCCAATCCATTACATATGGAAACATTTCTATACGTCTTTCTTCCGTTGATAGAGCCATTTGGTGGTCAAAATTGAAAATAATTCCTTTCCAGTGCAAATCGGTTCCGCAAGGGGGCTTTAGTGTACCAAGTTTCGCTACCATACAATAGTTACAGTCCACACTGGACGCCTGTGAGTGGCTCAACTTCAGATTATGAGCACCCAGTGGTACAGTACCGTTACTGCCACCCCAAGTATCGTGTGAGACACCACACTGTCAAAGATTCTGCTGGTGGACAGAACACGTGAAGAATTAAAAGCACCCAGAAACATTCTACACATTCGTAAGTCACCAGCGATCATAATCCGTTTTTATGGGCAATCGATGTGTGCCTCAGAGAGCGAATTCCACACTTTCTCGACTAAATGGCGGCCTTTTTCTGAAACTGTTTTGGCTGCGGCCACTCTTCATCCGTCAACGTCACATTTCCCGACAACTCAGCCAACTGATCTCGCTACCCACGAGACGTTTTGGACAGGTCTTCAATACGGTGCTTCAATTGCGTTGCATATTTTGTGATAGCCGAGTATAAGAACGGAAACCACCACACACACTTCAGTGTCACGAAAGTGAGAGCCATTTGGAGCTCAGATTTCGGGTTACGCATTATTCATAAAATTCGTGGAACCTTTATTTAATCATCCCGTCCCTCACGTGTGAAGACAGTCACTTTTATGTGACATCACGCGTCCTGTGCTGCGATTGGATGCGTGGAGCAAACTGGACAGTTGCTGTGCTGATCTACCTGTTTGCGAAGTTAAAGTTAGCAATTTCATAGTTTTGGTACTCAAATTTGCATTTTATGACGATATGTAATCTAAATGATATACGACATTTCAGAAGTCTTCATGATTTTCAGTATTTTATCATGCTAAAATGTCGATAAATCTGACGTCAGTGGCTACCGACAATTCCCAAACGGTGACTTACCATCAGTAAAGGGTAAGGCTTCTGTAGCAGTATCTGCCTAAACGAAATAATATTTGTTATAGGTTTCAGTCAAATATAATTAGCAAATGCCGCCACAAATGTAATTCCGACGTGATTCAGCGCTCTGACGGAAACTAACAACAAATCTACCTCGATTCTCGCAAATATTGCACTGGAAATGGCACAAATTAAATCTAGATTCTGCCGCCGATATAGGCCGCATATAAAAATTTACACTGCACTTTAATTGTGTCATTTGAACGCCAGATAAAGAGGTTGGCAAGTGACAGTCAATCACCATCATACCGATTATCATACCGATAACTCGCGTCATAAGTATGCACGATAATATTCTTCAGATCCATTTGTTCCTTTTTAGGCCACTCGGCCAATGGGTAAACAAAAATTTGAAAGCGCACGAAAGACTAGAACGTAATAGTGCGACGCAGCAAAACGGAGCAAACGAAACAAAACCGTGGACGGAACAGCACGGCCTGTATTCGCCTGGGACGTGTTGACTGCCCACGCCCACGTGTCAACAGGCGTACGAGGCTGGCTGCACCGATGCCTCTTTGTGCGAAGGCTGCGTCCGTCTTGTGCACACGCAAATTTACAGAGGTGTAAACGTACGTTTACACTAGCTAGCGGCTCCCTGCCGCCGTTGGATAAGCAGCTGCAGCAGCAAGTCGTATACTCCTAGCTCACTCATTTGTTACATAGTTTAATTCTTAATTTCTTTGCGTGTTTTTGGTACTTGCATTGTTTAATTCATAAATTTCGGGCGTATTATAGTATTTGAGAGTTGTAGCATCGCGTTTTAGTACCTGAATAGTGTAAATTCGCGTAGTCGTTTGTCTACTGTTTTGTTTTGAACGGCCAGTGTCGGTTGGTCACAGTCAGTGTGCTCCCTGCCGCCGTTGGATAAGCAGCTGCAGCAGCAAGTCGTATACTCCTAGCTCACTCATTTGTTACATAGTTTAATTCTTAATTTCTTTGCGTGTTTTTGGTTCTTGCATTGTTTAATTCATAAATTTCGGGCGTATTATAGTATTTGAGAGTTGTAGCATCGCGTTTTAGTACCTGAATAGTGTAAATTCGCGTAGTCTCCTTCCGCCGCCGAGCAGTGTCAGCAGTGCGCAAGTAGCAGCATTACTGCATTTACTAGGCAATCTTGTATTTTAATAACCGTTTAAATTTTGTCGATTTGTTTGCGCTCTCTGTAGATTAGTTCAGACGTTCTTTGCAAAACAGTTTTTAGCATGGATAGGGACTGCAACTGCTGTGTTCGGATGCAGGCTGAGTTGGCATCCCTTCGCTCCCAGCTTCAGGCAGTGTTGGCTTCGGTCACACAGCTTGAGGCTGTTGCCAATGGGCATCACTGTGGGGGTCCGGATGGGGGTTTGTCGGGGACGGCCAGCTCGTCCCACGCATCCCCTGATCGGACTACGACTGTGGTTGCCCGGGATACTGCCCGCATTGAGGCTGATCCCTCACCTGTGGTGGAGTGGGAGGTCGTTTCAAGGTGTGGCAGGGGGCGAAAGACATTCCGGAGGGCTGAACGGAAAGCCTCTCCAGTTTGTCTGACGAACCGGTTTCAGGCTCTGTCTCAGGCTGATACTGATCTTCGGCCTGACATGGCTGCTTGTCCTGTTCCAGAGGTTGCCCCTCAGTCTGCAAGATCCGGGCAGTCGCAGAGGGTGGGCTTACTGGTGGTTGGGAGCTCCAACGTCAGGCGCGTAATGGGGCCCCTTAGGGAAATGGCAGCAAGAGAGGGGAAGAAAACCAATGTGCACTCCGTGTGCATACCGGGGGGAGTCATTCCAGATGTGGAAAGGGTCCTTCCGGATGCCATGAAGGGTACAGGGTGCACCCATCTGCAGGTGGTCGCTCATGTCGGCACCAATGATGTGTGTCGCTATGGATCGGAGGAAATCCTCTCTGGCTTCCGGCGGCTATCTGATTTGATGAAGACTGCCAGTCTCGCTAGCGGGATGAAAGCAGAGCTCACCATCTGCAGCATCGTCGACAGGACTGACTGCGGACCTTTGGTACAGAGCCGAGTGGAGGGTCTGAATCAGAGGCTGAGACGGTTCTGCGACCGTGTGGGCTGCAGATTCCTCGACTTGCGCCATAGGGTGGTGGGGTTTCGGGTTCCGCTGGATAGGTCAGGAGTCCACTACACGCAACAAGCGGCTACACGGGTAGCAGGGGTTGTGTGGCGTGGGCTGGGCGGTTTTTTAGGTTAGATGGCCTTGGGCAAGTACAGAAAGGGCAACAGCCTCAACGGGTGCGGGGCAAAGTCAGGACATGCGGGGACCAAGCAGCAATCGGTATTGTAATTGTCAACTGTCGAAGCTGCGTTGGCAAAGTACCGGAACTTCAAGCGCTGATAGAAAGCACCGAAGCTGAAATCGTTATAGGTACAGAAAGCTGGCTTAAGCCAGAGATAAATTCTGCCGAAATTTTTACAAAGGTACAGACGATGTTTAGAAAGGATAGATTGCATGCAACCGGTGGTGGAGTGTTCGTCGCTGTTAGTAGTAGTTTATCCTGTAGTGAAGTAGAAGTGGATAGTTCCTGTGAATTATTATGGGTGGAGGTTACACTAAACAACCGAACTAGGTTAATAATTGGCTCCTTTTACCGACCTCCCGACTCAGCAGCATTAGTGGCAGAACAACTGAGAGAAAATTTGGAATACATTTCACATAAATTTTCTCAGCATGTTATAGTCTTAGGTGGAGATTTCAATTTACCAGATATAGACTGGGACACTCAGATGTTTAGGACGGGTGGTAGGGACAGAGCATCGAGTGACATTACACTGAGTGCACTATCCGAAAATTGCCTCGAGCAATTAAACAGAGAACCGACTCGTGGAGATAACATCTTGGACCTACTGATAACAAACAGACCCGAACTTTTCGACTCTGTATGTACAGAACAGGGAATCAGTGATCATAAGGCCGTTGCAGCATCCCTGAATATGGAAGTTAATAGGAATATAAAAAAAGGGAGGAAGGTTTATCTGTTTAGCAAGAGTAATAGAAGGCAGATTTCAGACTACCTAACAGATCAAAACGAAAATTTCTGTTCCGACACTGACAATGTTGAGTGTTTATGGAAAAAGTTCAAGGCAATCGTAAAATGCGTTTTAGACAGGTACGTGCCGAGTAAAACTGTGAGGGACGGGAAAAATCCACCGTGGTACAACAACAAAGTTAGGAAACTACTGCGAAAGCAAAGAGAGCTCCACTCCAAGTTTAAACGCAGCCAAAACCTCTCAGACAAACAGAAGCTAAACGATGTCAAAGTTAGCGTAAGGAGGGCTATGCGTGAAGCGTTCATTGAATTCGAAAGTAAAATTCTATGTACCGACTTGACAGAAAATCCTAGGAAGTTCTGGTCTTACGTTAAATCAGTAAGTGGCTCGAAACAGCATATCCAGACACTACGGGATGATGATGGCATTGAAACAGAGGATGACACGCGTAAAGCTGAAATACTAAACACCTTTTTCCAAAGCTGTTTCACAGAGGAAGACCGCACTGCAGTTCCTTCTCTAAATCCTCGCACAAACGAAAAAATGGCTGACATCGAAATAAGTGTCCAAGGAATAGAAAAGCAACTGGAATCACTCAATAGAGGAAAGTCCACTGGACCTGACGGGATACCAATTCTATTCTACACAGAGTACGCGAAAGAACTTGCCCCCCTTCTAACAGCCGTGTACCGCAAGTCTCTAGAGGAACGGAGGGTTCCAAATGATTGGAAAAGAGCACAGATAGTCCCAGTCTTCAAGAAGGGTCGTCGAGCAGATGCGCAAAACTATAGACCTATATCTCTTACGTCGATCTCTTGTAGAATTTTAGAACATGTTTTTTGCTCGCGTATCATGTCATTTCTGGAAACCAGAATCTACTATGTAGGAATCAACATGGATTCCGGAAACAGCGATCGTGTGAGACCCAACTCGCCTTATTTGTTCATGAGACCCAGAAAATATTAGATACAGGTTCCCAGGTAGATGCTATTTTTCTTGACTTCCGGAAGGCGTTCGATACAGTTCCGCACTGTCGCCTGATAAACAAAGTAAGAGCCTACGGAATATCAGACCAGCTGTGTGGCTGGATTGAAGAGTTTTTAGCAAACAGAACACAGCATGTTGTTATCAATGGAGAGACGTCTACAGACGTTAAAGTAACCTCTGGCGTGCCACAGGGGAGTGTTATGGGACCATTGCTTTTCACAATATATATAAATGACCTAGTAGATAGTGTCGGAAGTTCCATGCGGCTTTTCGCGGATGATGCTGTAGTATACAGAGAAGTTGCTGCATTAGAAAATTGTAGCGAAATACAGGAAGATCTGCAGCGGATAGGCACTTGGTGCAGGGAGTGGCAACTGACCCTTAACATAGGCAAATGTAATGTATTGCGAATACATAGAAAGAAGGATCCTTTATTGTATGATTATATGATAGCGGGACAAACACTGGTAGCAGTTACTTCTGTGAAATATCTGGGAGTGTGCGTACGGAACGATTTGAAGTGGAATGATCATATAAAATTAATTGTTGGTAAGGCGGGTACCAGGTTGAGATTCATTGGGAGAGTGCTTAGAAAATGTAGTCCATCAACAAAGGAGGTGGCTTACAAAACACTCGTTCGACCTATACTTGAGTATTGCTCATCAGTGTGGGATCCGTACCAGGTCGGGTTGACGGAGGAGACAGAGAAGATCCAAAGAAGAGCGGCGCGTTTTGTTACCGGGTTATTTGGTAACCGTGATAGCGTTACGGAGATGTTTAATAAACTCAAGTGGCAGACTCTGCAAGAGAGGCGCTCTGCATCGCGGTGTAGCTTGCTCGCCAGGTTTCGAGAGGGTGCGTTTCTGGATGAGGTATCGAATATATTGCTTCCCCCTACTTATACCTCCCGAGGAGATCACGAATGTAAAATTAGAGAGATTAGAGCGCGCACGGAGGCTTTCAGACAGTCGTTCTTCCCGCGAACCATACGCGACTGGAACAGGAAAGGGAGGTAATGACAGTGGCACGTAAAGTGCCCTCCGCCACACACCGTTGGGTGGCTTGCGGAGTATCAATGTAGATGTAGATGTAGATTCTTTGGTCACCTAAGACACGACTAATGCGCAAGCACGATTGCGACAACTTTTCTGCACAACAAGCCACAGGGAACACGACGCGTCTCGAAGACCTCTCATGAGTTGCTTTGTCTCTTATCAGGCAAATAATAACAGGTGACAGCCAGACAAAACACTGCAGAGTTGGGTTCAAATGGCCCTGACCACTATGGCATTTAACTTCTGTGGTCATCAGTTCCCTAGAACTTAGAACTACTTAAACCTAGCTAACCTAAGGACATCACACACATCCATGCCCGAGGGAGGATTCGAACCTGCGACCGCAGCGGTCGCGCGGTTCCAGACTGTAGCGCCTAGAACCGCTCGGCCACTCCGGCCGGCGCTGCAGACTTGTATAGAGGAAAAAATTGTGGTTTGTGCTCGCTTCTCTTTCATCAGCACATCACAAACGAAACGTGACGTCACAGAACGATAAAAAAGAATAAGGAAGTTTAATTCATGAAACGCAAACATTACGATAAATTTTCAAGAATTTGCCAACAAGCAACCAAATCTTCGCCTCAGTCTAACGTAGGTTGGGGAAAGCAACAGATAGCTCGTGCATCACAATCTAAATTTCAGAAAACTGTAAAAATACTGAAATAAACGCAAGTGCCGTGTTTCATCGTCAGAAAAATGTCGGCATGACGCCACGAGTTCTGATTCGCGAGTGGAGTGCAGGATTCGGAATGCCTATGCACTAAACAACTTCGGACGTTTGATTACTTTGCAGACGAGTTAACGTCCGTAATATCTGACGCTAAGCATGTAAGCGAGCAAAAGTTTAGGAACGGTTTGAAATTATTCTCAACGTGTGTTCGAAGTCGCCAAGTGCTCAAATACTGGGTGTATAACGTTCGCATATTTCAGCGCCGTGCGCTACGTTACCTCGCGACACGCCTTAAGTTTACAACTGTGATACTTTTCTTACTGTGTTAAAGCGTCTGGTTATACTTCTGAATGAGAAACAATATTTTAGATGTTTAAATTCGGCCAAATTAAGCGAAATATTGAAAAATAAACTTCTGTCAGCCCTGCAGGCCGCAACAGAGGCAACCTGCAGTCACTCTCGGCTGTCGGTCCAGAATTACAGACAACGACGGTTGCTGGAATCAGTGGCAAAAGACGCCGTGTCGCACTGAAACTCACTCAGTCCGAAGTGCTGACTGTTTGATGGTTTTCGCATACTTGCGTCCTCTACGAACATTCGTTATTTCGTTGCAGTGACGTAAACAGGAACGCGTGGTTTTCGTTTCCCACAACTGTGGTACGAGAAATCTGCAGGAATCGACAATGGTACATCGAAACACTGCCCGACTGAATGTCCGTTCGTTGCACGCTATTCTCGCTCAAGGTATCAGCGATTAAACGACTGTAACATGGCGATAAATAACGAGTAATAAATTATTAAACACTCGACCCACTAATTTAACAAACTATACGCCATCCCTAATGTTCGTATCGATCCTAATTTTTAAAGTAAGACAATGTATTAAACAAGAGCAGTTCCGTGGTGAGTTACGCGACAAGCCACACAAAAGCGAGCAAAACGACAGCCGCAGCCTCCAAGTAACCCAGTGGAGGCCGGCTGCCCGCCTCACCTGTCTCTGGTGTTCTCGCCGAGAGGCGGAACTGCGCCGCACGCCGCCACACGCCTGCCCGCTCCGCCACAGCTGGGCCGCACAGACAGCCGGGGCGCGAGGCTGCCCCATTTGTCCCCCCTCCCCCCGCCCATCATGAACCTCACGCTGACGTCACGGGGCGGCGTTGCTAGATCGGCCCGCGGCATGCGAGGGAAAGGCTGCAGCAGAGAGAGCGAGGCGTCTACGTCCGTGTCGGCACTGCCGGACCGACTGCGTCCACCCACGCCACAGTCCGTTGATCTCGTTCCGTGCTATACAGCTGGTAACAACTCCCCCCCCCCCCTCCTACATGGGGCTCCCAAAACCGGATTTCGTAAACCGATTTCCCAATACCACTTCTGGTGAACGCAACAATGGAACCAAGGCGCTGTATTTTCGTCACGGGATGAGGATAGATGCGAACAGAAGATTGTATTCGTACTTACGCATTAGCTATTCACGGTCATATGACACATTTGTAGTCGATGCAACCGACGTGGTGATGTTGGGTCCCTATGGGACTAAACTGCTGACGTCATCGGTCCCTAGGATTGCACACTACTTAATCCAACTTAAACTAACTTACACTAAGGACAGCACACACACCCATGCCCTAGGGAGGACTCGAACCTCCGAAGGGCTGAGCCGTGCAGATGCCACCGACGCGATGTCTTCGGACTGTTACTGACAACAGTGAGAGGCAGGCGGCAGGTGCAACACAGGCTTCGGCGAGCTCGCTTGCGTGCGCTCCATTGTCTGTTGGCTGTTGTGTGTAAAACTAACTCGCGCCCCTTAATACGAGGAGAAGAAAGTGTTCTTCCTCTAAAACGATGAAAGAAGAGGTCCCTTTCTTGAAGTACACCACGACTAAACAAAGATACACTGTGTCGTTCGGTGTTTCTCACTGAATATGGCGGACGTGTCGATGAAACACAACGCACAAAGAAAAACAAGCACCTGTTGCCAGTTTTTGCAAGAATTTCTAGCAGCGTAACTTCCTTTTCAAGTACGAATAAACAGAGGAATACTTTGGCGTATCAAGTTGAAAATTATGTCACATTGTAGCGTCGATGGCGTGATGGCATTCGAAAAGTTTTGTGCTTGTGGGTGAAGCCAGGGAAAAGTTACGCTTGGACAGTCGAAACGACGAGCGGTCAAGAATGTCTTTTAAATCTGACGACCAACATGCATCCATACTTTCAACGCATTCAAGGATTTTTAAACAGGTTTGTACAGTCATTTGGGTTAAAATTGTTTCTTTTGAAAGAGAGTGTTGAAGCATTCCTCATTGCTCCGTGACTGGGCAAACTATAACGACTTTTGTTCCACGTGTCCGTCTGCAACCACTTGCATATTAAGCACTGCCGATAATTCACTGCCGTGCATCCAGCCCGGGAAATGCATAATGTGGAGATGTAGACGCCTACTTTAGAAAATGTACACATATTCTGCACTCATCGCGGCCGGCCACGTTCCGTGATACACAGCCGTGACGTCACAACATGGACACACTCGTCCTGTTTATTACGACCGACTCTGCAGCGCCACATATACAGCCCCTACCATCGACAGAGCTTGGCCTTACAGTCTTCTTACTCACGATGATACGCTTAGTATTGCAAAAGATTTGTCCTATTATTAAGTTTTAGCATTTGAATCGTGTAATTTTTGTCCTACTACAGCTTTGATATACTCTCAGTACATGCAAATGGCGTACATCTTATCGATCGTTACGAAAACGATGACCACAAGTGCCAAACGCTCAAATTTCCATCATTTTATTTTCTGCATCGACAATCGAATCGTACAACCTTTGTTGTCAAAGGGTTTTTGTTGCGGTTTGCTTCCTCCTCAGCGAAGTAGTGCTGTGATTTCTTACACACTCCAGTCACGTATCAAATCGGTATGAAAGTTGCCTTGATGGCAATAGAGAAGAAATTTATCATTACTAGGTGCTCGTACGAAGTTTGGTGTCCGCTCTCCGACGTGTCCGGAAAGTCCATATTAGAAAACTGTACTACAAACTGGCACGCATCGTTCGCGTACCTAATCACTGAAAACCATGTCCCAACTAGGGCAAACACTGTTGCTAAGGTAAAACTAGTGTGTGCTATTAGAATCTTGTCTTTAATATACTGAGTTTACATAGGAAAGCCTCTGAGGGGCTCAGAACATTTCTGTGACGCACACTACTTTTGTTTCGATCAGACCGATGCTTCGAAGTAAGTATCAAAAATTGCAGTTACTGTTCCGTAGTTTATCCACATACGGTTCCGGAGGCAATATGCAGCAGCTTTCACACTAATTCAGATTTCTAACAAATGAAGCTATGTTGTCTTCTTGTCTTCAGAAACTGATAGCACCTCTTAGTTCCGACAGGATATGCTTAACCGTTCCTCTACGTGGACCACAACGTCACACACACTATGTTAGTCTTGTGGCGCTGGTATAGATTGAGACCAGAAAGAAAAAAAAAAAAACGATAAAGTCATTACAAATAAGTTCCTCCCATAGATTTCTGTGTGTTATGCAGCTCTCTGTGTATGCAATGCTTTATTTCAGAAGTAAGGATGCGTCTCTAAGTTAGTAACGGTAGCAAAATTTAGCCCACAGCTGAAACTCCGGTTCCAAACCAGAGACGCCATGAAATGACGTCGCCCTTACTAACGAGGCGATGAAGCGAGTTGATCAACTCTGGGTATATTTTCTGTTTTGTTTTTTTTGTTTTCATCGCTTACGATGATAGACTGAAAGAGCATACTGATATCTCTCTTAATCATCAGAAAACACGATAAGAAATGGTATTCTCTCCCGATGAAACTATAAGAAAAGCGTTCACCTCATCTTCGTAATCGCATTTCTTTCCAGTTCGTCGCTCCGTAGTTCGTTAGTATCATATAAACGGATAATTAAAACGACACGGAGTTTATAATAAACTACCGCGAAACCTGCTGTGGGCAGAAAATTCCGTTACAACTGGAAACAGAGTTGCTGGCGACGGCATTCTTGCGTCAGACGCCGTCCGTGTTCTTACCGAGTTAAAACCTTAGTGGCAGTTCGACAATATTTTAAAATATTTTGCCCCACGTAGGGACGTAAATGATTCGACGAACTGTTCTGGAGAAACGCCGCTGTCTCGATTGAAATTACTGTTGCGAAATCTGACCTGTGTGGCCTCTCTGATAACAGAAAACGTAAAGCAATATTATGATATAGAAATGTCTGTACCTCCCGGTTTTGCGTTGATAACAGTACTGTAAATATTTTTGTCTGAAACCAAGATGCGAAATATTATACACAGATAAGTCGAATTTATTTTTTCGGTAATTTCTCTCGCAACCGCAACCGATAGAGCTTTGCCACTGCCTCAGCGATTGATTGTTGTTTTTAGCATCGCGGATTGTTGCCACTTCTAACTCTCCCGCGAGTAATGGCTGTTATATGGAGTAAATGAGAACGACAAAGGAATTTGCATGCATGAGTTTATCACCGAAATGAGAGTGAATCTATATTTGACGCAGAGACTACATTTTTAAAATGTACCCACAGCACAGCCTCGCGTATCCCTCAAGTTGCGAGTCGCGTGTCCACTCCCACATGTGAGTCACACTGACAGTCGCTGGCCAGTTTTACCATCTTAACGCATCCGCACACTTCCTGTTTCGCACTCGACACATTCATGGATGGCCTTCTGTCTCAGCTGCCTCCAGCTGATGTTATTCTACAGTCCCGAGAAGGAGGCGATTGTGTGAGAAAATCTTCCGGTAAACATGTGTAGAAATCGTCAGAAAATACCGCCAAAATGTTTTTATCCAAGCCAATTAACACATGTGATACTTTTATTATGCTCACCTGGATGACACGCGTTTTTCGGAATAGGGATAGCGGTAACGAGTAGAACGTATTTACACCTCATTGTATTGAAGACATAATGGCTAGAAAAGTTCCTCTAGAGTCAAGCCGAAGTCTTAATCACGTACGTTGGATTAGCGGATACATTGCCACCAGCCATCGTGAACATGTAATAATCAACTTGACAGCATCGTCTGTATTTTATGGATGCGAATTTTGAACTCGTGGCAATGTGTCCAGCTGTTCACCTTCTGTTTCTACAAATTGCATTCGTTAATCGGCAACAGATAAAAAACGATCCGTCGAGGGCCTTTAACCACTAAACATGAGAGGGGGAAGACTGCATTCAAGCCAACAATTAATTTCTCTGAAAAGGCGATGAAAAGGAAAAAGCTCGTGTCAGTGGTATTATTTTGTCGTTTTGCTGATCGGCGTCGATCGGGAGAACGAAGATCACCAAAGCTTTATTTTACGGCGCCTGACTGCTTTATACACCTCTCGTAGGTGCATGTGAAACTGTGCACACACACACCACGTTTCATGCGTTCGGCCATAGAGGTACACATATACACGGAGCACACATCTATTCTTCGAAACTTAAGTGGATTAGACAGTCTCGTTATCTACACTTGGAATCAATTACTGATTTCAACAATTGATCTTGTTGTATTAGTATCACACATGTAGTAATTCAATTAACCTACTTTCCCCAACAGTCACAATGTTAAGGCGATAATTATCCTTGTTACGTTTGGCCAGGTAGAGCGACAGCAAACGTTTCAAACACTGTCCTGTCATTTCTTTATTTTCACAAACGACAGAACTACAGTAATTCGACGAATTCCTCATCTTGTTGTAATGTGGCTCATTTAGCTGGCCATTTCCACAGAAGACTAAATATCGGGAAGGCACGTAGTTTTCTGGCCATTTCCTCAGGACTGCGTGTTATGTGTGGCATTATGCTTTAAGAAGTAACATCCGTAATGTCCTATTTTTGTACGGAATAAAACGCTACGATTTTGCTTAATCCGGTACAGATGCCGGCACAATATCGAGATAACAAGCGTAACGTACCAGAAAACTTTACTAGTAGAGCAAATTCATAATAGTGGGTTAGAGGTTCTGTCGTGTCAAAAATTTTCGCCGTTTATAGAGTTTTAGATCTGACCACCGACATAGCCTACTTTCATCCAACCCAAGGATTCTGGAATTTGTTTGCTGCGTAGCTTGTGCTGTCGTTTGGGTTCAAATTCCCCCTGTCGAAAGAGTGTCCAAACATTCGTCAGTGCTCCGTCAATGGGCAAGCTGTAACGACTTTTGTTTCACGTGTGTTTCTGATGGTTAGCAGGCACTTTCATGATACGTCATAGCGACAGCTCACCGCCGTCAGCCCAGCCAAGCCCTAGAAACGCATATGCAGATGCATAGGCCTACTACGGAAAATTTACGTATGTTCTACATATATCGCGTTCCATGAGACACAACCGCGACGTTATGACCTCTGCACTCGTGTCCTGTTTATTACGACCGACTTCCCTTCCAAACGCCACATATGCAGCCCCTACCTTATGCTCTGTTCACTAAGATGATACGTTTAGTGTTCCAAAGACACGTTCAGAGTACCAGGTAAAAGGACCGGTGGCGCGAGTAAACATGTTCAGAGCACATAGGGACAGGTACAAAGGCGTGCGGGTTAACACGTTCAGAGCAGTTAAAGGGTTAACAAATAGATGACGTATAACTAATAGGTAGTTTCGAACATTTCGGGTTACAAGTCCCAAACGCATAAATTTCCATCGGTTGATTTCTGCCTCGACAATCGAATCGCGCAACTTCAGTTGCCAAAGTGTTAACGTTGTAGTTGCATCATCCTCCGCAAAGTAGTTCTGCGACATCTCACACATTCCGACCACGTATCAAATCAGTATCAAAGCTGCCTTGATGACGACACAGAATACATTTATGATTAATATTTGCTCCACCAAATGTGTTGTGCACTCTACGTCGTGTTTAAATAGTTCTTACAAGAAAACTGTACTAGAAATTGGCGACAGTCATACGTAATCTTTGAAAACCGTCACCCAATCACCGGAAACACAGTTGCTGTGCTAAAATCACTGTGTACTACTAGAATTTTTAATTTGTCACTGATGCGTTGACTTTTACGTAACAAAGTGACTGTTGTACCCTGAAGATTTGCATGCATAATGCATACTACGACTCTTCTGTTTCGTTCAGATCGACGCTTCGACGTAAAGATTTTGGAGCCAGTTTAGTCAGAACTGGTAACATATTGGTAGTGTGTGATGCTACGCATTCTTTTGGTCATAAGAGACTGATAGATCCTCTTTGTTCCGACAGATTGTACTTCGCCGTTCCTGCACGTCACACAGAGTATGTTAGTTTTGTGCCGTAGGTTTATAGTAAGACAAGAAAGAAAAACAAAAGACACCTGAGATCAGTATATTTAACGAAGTGATTCATTACCGTGTATGTTACTCACCTCTCGGTGTGTGTACTGCTCTGTCTGGAAACTGAAGAAGTGTCGGTAGCAAACTTTTGTCAACGGCTCAATCTCCATTTTCAAACTGGAGGTCGTCCGTACTAGCGAGACGATGAAGCGATTTGCCCACTCGGGGTAAATCTGTTAGTTTCACTGCTTAGGGGGACTGAAACAGCATAGTGTTGTCTCCCTTAATCCACAGAAAACACGCTAAGAAAGGTTACGCTCTTCCGATTAAACTACAGCTAAGAAAAGCCTTCAGCTTATCATCGTAATCGCAGTTCTTTCCTGCTGACCGCCCTGGCCGGCCGGAGTGGCCGAGCAGTTCTAGGCACTACAGTCTGGAACCGCACGACCGCTACTGTCGCAGGTTCGAATCCTGTCTCGGGCATGGATGTATGTGATGTCCGTAGGTTAGTTAGGTTTGTGTAGTTCTCAGTTGTAGGCGACTGATGACCTCAGAAGTTAAGTCCCATAGTGCTCAGAGCCATTTGAACCATTTTTTGACCGCCCTGTAATTCGTCAGAGTCAGATAAACGGACAACTAAAATGATGCGGTGTTTACAGTAAATTGCTGCGGAAACAGCTGTGGGGCGGAAATTCCGTTACAACTGGGAACGGAGTTTCTCGCGACGGCATTCTTGCGCCAGACACTGTCCGTGCTCTCGTCGAATTAGAACCTTAGTATTTTAGAAACGTCCATCGCCTTTGTCTCGGCGCCGTATCACTACCGTCGTGCTGCCAGGCAAGGTGTCGACGTCTGCGACGCTGTTTCCCCACGTCGGGACGTAAATGATTCGACGAACTTCTCTACTGGACAGTCGCTGTACATGTTGGAAGTTTTACGAAATCTGATCTGTGCGGCCTCTCTGACGACAGAAAAATATAAAGCCCTTTTCTTATACAAAAGAATGTCTTGTATTTCTGTGTTTCTCGTTGACAACAGTGCTCTAAATATTTTTACGTAAAACGCTAGGCGAAGTGTTACACTTAGATGAGACAAGTAACAGACGAGGGAAAATGTAAGAAATATGGCGCGCTTCCCAGAATTAACTGTTCCCGTCGCTACTCATATTCAGGTCTCGGCAGGGCGTCTATTGCTGACACAATATGGTGACGTCATAACATCGATACGATCCTGCACTGCCGCTGTAATCGAGTGACCCTGGCCTCAAATTCTTACTACTAAGGTACTGAAGAAACATTTTTTTCCATTTTAATGTGACTCATTTTTGCTCTAATATGCGTCAAAAACACTTTGAAAACGCAAACGGCGGACATCTTTCCGACCGGTTTCTACTCTTCTGGCTACGGCCGCCATCTAATAGAATTATTAATCGCTCTGTCTGGTGATTCAGCAAAAGGATCGCCTGAGGCGTCCAGACGACATGTTTACATCGCTGTGACGTCTTCTTTCCCGAAATGATGCTGTGGTCTCCACAGCACATTTCGGTCATATATAAAGCTGGCTCGTACTCGTCTTATTTACAATGTGGCAACACGTACAGTTGTCATTTCTGTAGCCTTTTGTCAAGCTTGCCGTCCATTCTGCATCGTGTTTGAATAGTCGATACCACACCGCCGCAAAAGAAATAAGTGCGCAACCTGTATCTACACTTAATTCAAAACCGTGTACCAGTAAGCGTAACTTTGGTTGCTCAAACGCTTCGAAAGCTTTAACGGACGTGGATGAAACTTTTGAACATCCCTTTGTGTGCAATCTCCTGCTCCTCCTTATATCTTTACTGGCATCCGTAAGAAATGCATACCCTCCAACGTTTCTTAATGTCTCCTCTCATATTAGATAAGCACCGACAAGTTCGCTGTATCAAGGACAGACGCCTAAAAATTATGGAGCTCGCAACATGGAGGCTTCTTCAGACTAGCAAAACCTATCAAGGTTTAATACGTAAACATGACTGGAGAAAAGGGATATCCAAAATTTTCGTCAGAAGAATGTCATGTTCCTTGTAAACGTCGTACCGTTCACCTTGCCTGATCAGTAAATAGGCTACATGGAAATTCGGAGCAAATATTAAATTCTGGTCGACGGCTGCGTGGTGCAATAGATCATTGCCCATATATTTTAGGTATGTATTGAGATACTAAGAGAAGTTAATATAACCGCATTTAACAGTTTCTGAGTCATTACTACCTAATCAGAGACGATATAAAAGGAACAATGTGACCAACGCAGTTAAAAATTTTGTTTTGTTTTTAATGGTTTGGCAATTGACCAACGGTGCATAGTCTTTACTTTCATTAATACAAATTCTGTGGTGTCTCACGTGTTGCCCCATTATAACATGACTGACACTTGTCACGATACTTATACATTTGCTACATCACTAGAGGACTTTCTGTAATCAAGAAAAGTATTTTACATCTATTTTCTTAGCGCGTTTTAAACGTAGCGTAGTTACCGTCTACTCAGTTTTAAAGTTACAGATCACTACCAACTCATTCCGTCATTTTCCCGTTTTTAGCAATTTCTACCAAAGATTAAGTGTACTGGACTCGCTGAGAATTCGACCAACATTTAGAGACAGAGGAACCGAACAGCAGCAGCACGCACCGACGTGTGACGTCACATGGAACCCCTATCTCCGTTGATGACGCGTGACGTGTTTCGCCACATATACTCATTTGTCTTTATCGATGATTTCGCTATTTTTTCACTTTGGAACATCAGTATCTTTTCTTGGTATCAACAGAATCAAAGTGAACGCGCTGTATAATACTTTACAACCGCTATGATTATTAACAGTTTTACATTACACTTTTTACCAAGTACTTACTCGTTAGTTACCGTATTTCGTCACTCAACACTCAGCTTCGAGCAAAATACGTGTACATTTGAAACTTGGCCAGCTTTTACAGGGTACACCTCCAGTAGTAGTTGGTGCATAAAATATATGTGTAATATACACGCAAAACGTAATCTACGAAAAAGACAAAGGTCAATCCGTGTTTCTGTTTAAGTGAATCACTCGAGTCTCTCCCTGCTTGGGGCAACGAACTAATGTTTGAAACTCTGCCCACAGCACAATTTAGCGTACCCTGCCAGTTATGAGGTGCTTGCCTAGTACCGTGTCCCAATCAGTGATCAGTTAGGTCGATTATAATCTGTCCAGAGAGTGCCGTACAGCCGCCCACACATTACTCGATACTCTTCCTACGTAACAGAAACTGTCTGGCCTTTGTCTCACGCTGCTGTTTAGATTTTCCGTCTCAAGATCCGCCGGACAGTCGGTCGCTCCCAACACGTCACTCACGACGTCCTTCTCTGAAGATAGCGTTTCTTCCAGCGTCACACCTAACTGATTATGCTTCTTGTTACCCCATGCCACGAATGGTGCTATGTTTTTAGAAGTACCCAACAAAAAGAGAAATACAACGTATTATTTTAAGTTGCTGAAAATTACTCTTCGTAGGGAGTACGGTCAACGTGATATCCAGATAATTTTTTTCCTTCCTCTTTGAACAATTATATTCTGTGTAGTGTTGGAAAATCACACGATAAGAAGGGTTTGTTTACTTCCATTCTCTTAAAAAGCAAAACAAAACATAAATTTATTTTATGGTTTTAATACATACTTATTTCATAGCGCTTCCCACGGCTTTGCTCGAGAACGAAGGCAATCTGTAGTTCACACCGCGCCGCCTCTCTGCGTTATACGATACCCTCTGACACAGCGCGGAGGCGGATTTGGAACCGCAGCCGCCTGCCTCTCTGACGTGGCAGTCTTGCCCCCTCACAGTTATTTCACGTTACCTTCTTTCATGCTAACAGGCAACATATTTCGACGTACGGATGCTCTGTTTTGTTTCACGAAAATACGTGATTTGCGCCGAACCAGCGATACGGAAAGACACAATCTGTTGCCGCCTCGCGATGCAGAAAGCAGTTGCGGAGGATGCAGTGTAGCCGTTGGCCGACAGATGGCAATATGCGACTTGCATAAATAATTAGATGTTACAAAGAAATAAACAGTGCAAAAAAGGCTAATACGTCTATTGGGCGCCATTCTGTCACACAGACATGAAGGACAATGTATAGAGTATAATACAGGAAATAGGATTTATGATACGATTTCAAATACAGCTGTAATTGTAGAACGGAGGAGGAATGTGGAGTGTAAAAATATTTTTTTTGTCTGTCTTCCCGTTCTGGAAAAGGAACGATATGTGAATATTCACTTTAATTGCGCCAACGAGAATATGAAACGTACTTAAAAAGTGCTACATATGGCTAGCAAATGTGGTTTTCATAAACCGATCTCCGAGTGCCATTTCCGGTTCGTTATGTGACCACTTTCGTATCGATTCTCGCAATGCGGTTTCAGATGCCGGTTTTGCTACCGTATATTGAAAGTGAAAGTCGATACCAGAGCAATCCATCATTTTGCGGTTTTGAAGCATATTACATTTTATCAAAGACTAAGTATTGAACTGCTGAAAATGCGGTTAGTACTCCTGTCACGTCATGTCCGGCATATGTAACGGTACTCGATGGCAAACCTTGCTCAATCTGCACAGCTGAAGTTACTCCTATTTTTGACATGCGTTACACATACATCGCTTAACAACTTCCAAACGCGTCGTCGGCCAGTGTTCCGCCACAAGCACGAAATAGTAAAACCATCTTCGGTTTCGCATATTGACGGTGTATTGATTCTGAAACGTTTAATGGGACCTTTAGATCGCAGTAATGGAGAATGTGACTTTATGTTTCCGTTATTCCTCCGTCTCCTGCAGCCCACGGAGCTCCGTCCGTACAGCGATTCATTGTTGGTGCCAGCGCTCCAACATGTCGGCAGTTTATCGCGAGTAATGGCTGTCTGCTGACGTAAGTCGAAACAGGAAAAAATGATAATCAACGCACAACCACCAGCCAGACTATGGATTTAGCACAGTAACAAGCGAGTAAACTTGTACACGATAAATTACGTCAATGGGGCGCACATAACTGGGACTACGCTACATAAACCCACATTTAGAGTTATGCCTTCAGAGACAAACTCGCAAAAGTTATCTTTCTTCCCAAACGAAATTAGGTATCGTTTTCTTCGCTGAAAACGACACTGACTTCCACTAACCATTGCTGGCGTCATGTTTGCATGTGCTTCTTTATGCCCTCTGTCCGCATGTAAAAATAGTTCAATAATTGTAACGGCCCCCCCCCCCATGAACCTTGGACCTTGCCATTGGTGGGGAGGCTTGCGTGCCTCAGCGATACAGATGGCCGTACCGTAGGTGCAACCACAACGGAGGGGTATCTGTTGAGAGGCCAGACAAACATGTGGTTCCTGAAGAGGGGCAGCAGCCTTTTCAGTAGTTGCAGGGGCAACAGTCTGGATGATTGACTCATCTGGCCTTGTAACATTAACCAAAACGGCCTTGCTGTGCTGGTACTGCGAACGGCTGAAAGCAAGGGAAAACTACAGCCGTAATTTTTCCCGAGGACATGCAGCTCTACTGTATGATTAAATGATGATGGCTTCCTCTTGGGTAAAATATTCCGGAGGTAAAATAGTCCCCCATTCGGATCTCCGGGCGGGGACTACTCAGGAGGACGTCGTTATCAGGAGAAAGAAAACTGGCGTTCTACGGATCGAAGCGTGGAATGTCAGATCCCTTAATCGGGCAGGTAGGTTAGAAAATTTAAAAAGGGAAATGGATAGGTTAAAGTTAGATATAATGGGAATTAGTGAAGTTCGGTGGCAGGAGGAACAAGACTTTTGGTCAGGTGATTACAGGGTTATAAATACAAAATCAAATAGGGGTAATGCAGGAGTAGGTTTAATAATGAATAAAAAAATAGGAGTGCGGGTTAGCTACTACAAACAGCATAGTGAACGCATTATTGTGGCCAAGATAGACACAAAACCCTTGCCTACTACAGTAGTACAAGTTTATATGCCAACTAGCTCTGCAGATGATGAAGAAATAGGTGAAATGTATGACGAGATAAAAGAAATTATTCAGGTAGTGAAGGGAGACGAAAATTTAATAGTCATGGGTGACTGGAATTCGTCAGTAGGAAAAGGGAGATAAGGAAACATAGTAGGTGAATATCGATTGGGGGGAAGAAATGAAAGAGGAAGCCGCCTTGTAGAATTTTGCACAGAGCATAACTTAATCATAGCTAACACTTGGTTCAAGAATCATAAAAGAAAGTTGTATTCCTGGAAGAATCCTGGAGATACTAAGAGATATCAGATAGATTATATAATGGTAAGACAGAGATTTAGGAACCAGGTTTTAAATTGTAAGACATTTCCAGGGGCAGATGTGGATTCTGACCACAATCTATTGGTTACGAACTGCAGATTGAAACTGAAGAAACTGCAAAAAGGTGGGAATTTAAGGAGATGGGACCTGGATAAACTGAAAGAACCAGAGGTTTTAGAGAGTTTCAGGGAGAGCATAAGGGAACAATTGACAGGAATGGGGGAAAGAAATACAGTAGAAGAAGAATGGGTAGCTCTGAGGGATGAATTAGTGAAGGCAGCAGACGATCAAGTAGGTAAAAAGACGAGGGCTAGTAGAAATCCTTGGGTAACAGAAGAAATATTGAATTTAATTGATGAAAGGAGAAAATATAAAAATGCAGTAAATGAAGCAGGCAAAAAGGAATACAAACGTCTCAAAAATGATATCAACAGGAAGTGCAAAATGGCTAAGCAGGGATGGCTAGAGGACAAATGTAAGGATGTAGAGGCTTGTCTCACTAGGGGTAAGATAGATACTGCCTACAGGAAAATTAAAGAGACCTTTGGAGAGAAGAGAACCACTTGTATGAATATCAAGAGCTCAGACGGCAAAGCAAAGAAGGGAAGGCAGAAAGGTGGAAGGAGTATATAGAGGATTTATACAAGGGCGATGTACTTGAGGACAATATTATGGAAATGGAAGAGGATGTAGATGAAGACGAAACGGGAGATAAGATACTGCGTGAAGAGTTTGACAGAGCACTGAAAGACCTGAGTCGAAACAAGACCCCGGCAGTAGACAACATTCCATGAGAACTACTGATGACCTAGGGAGAGCCAGTCATGACAAAACTCTACCATCTGGTGAGCACGATGTATGAGACAGGCGAAATACCCTCAGACTTCAAGAAGAACATAATAATTCCAATCCCAAAGAAAGCAGGTGTTGACAGATGTGAAAATTACCGAACTATCAGTTTAATAAGTCACAGCTGCAAAATACTAACGCGAATTCTTTACAGACGAATGGAAAAACTGATAGAAGCCGACCTCGGGGAAGATCAGTTTGGATTCCGTAGAAATGTTGGAACACGTGAGGCAATACTGACCTTACGAATTATCTTAGAAGAAAGATTAAGAAAAGGCAAACCTACGTTTCTAGCATTTGTAGACTTAGAGAAAGCTTTTGACAATGTTAACTCGAATACTCTTTCAAATTCTGAAGGTGGCAGGGATAAAATACAGGGAGCGAAAGGCTATTTACAATTTGTACAGAAACCAGATGGCAGTTATAAGAGTCGAGGGGCATGAAAGGGAAGCAGTGGTTGGGAAAGGAGTGAGACAGGGTTGTAGCCTCCCCCCGATGTTATTCAATCTGTATATTGAGCAAGCAGTGAAGGAAACAAAAGAAAAATTCGGAGTAGGTATTAAAATTCATGGAGAAGAAGTATAAACTTTGAGGTTCGCCGGTGACATTGTAATTCTGTCAGAGACAGCAAAGGACTTGGAAGAGCAGTTGAATGGAATGGATAGTGTCTTGAAGGGAGGATATAAGATGAACATCAACAAAAGCAAATCGAGGATAATGGAATGTAGTCAAATTAAGTCGGGTGATGCTGAGGGAATTAGGTTAGGAAATGAGACACTTAAAGTAGTAAAGGAGTTTTGCTATTTAGGGAGTAAAATAACCGATGATGGTCGAAGTAGAGAGGATATAAAATGTAGACTGGCAATAGCAAGGAAAGCGTTTCTCAAGAAGAGAAATTTGTTAACATCAAGTATAGATTAAAGTGTCAGGAAGTCGTTTCTGAAAGTATTTGTATGGAGTGTAGCCATGTATGGAAGTGAAACATGGACGTTAACTAGTTTGGACAAGAAGAGAATAGAAGCTTTCGAAATGTGGTGCTACAGAAGAATGCTGAAGATAAGGTGGGTAGATCACGTAACTAATGAGGAGGTACTGAATAGGATTGGGGAGAAGAGAAGTTTGTGGCACAACTTGACTAGAAGAGGGGATCGGTTGGTAGGACATGTTTTGAGGCATCAAGGGATCACAAATTTAGCATTGGAGGGCAGCGTGGAGGGTAAAAATCGTAGAAGGAGACCAAGAGATGAATACACTAAGCAGATTCAGAAGGATGTAGGTTGCAGTAGGTACTGGGAGATGAAGAAGCTTGCACTGGATAGAGTAGCATGGAGAGCTGCATGAAACCAGTCTCAGGACTGAAGACCACAACAACAACAATTGCAACGGTAGAGATATAAAAAATATCACCCTCTGGCTTCATAATTATCATGTCTGTATTCACACATGTCATGTGACGGTCGACCACCGGTTTCTTCACATGGCAGCGAAAACGATTTATTGCCATGAGACAGTGTGTAAATCTTGTACGGAGACATGGAAAGCGAATCGCGAAGGTGACCATTCATCCCTACAGAAAGTAACCGTCGTATTCGTCACTGAAAAATGATATAAGTGGTAATATTTTCCATAATCGATCATTCTCGGAAGCTAAACGTTTGGTCGACCCATCACCGTAATTACATTTCTCCTCAGTTCTTAGGTTTTCAGGCCACCAGCAAAATATATGCGTACAATTACAAAGACGTGCAATTTATAAAATGCTGCGAAAAGAGTTGTGGACCGAACGTTCCGTTACAACTGGGAACGGAGTTTCTCACAGTGACATTCTTGTGACACACGCTCTCGCTGTTCTTGCGCGTTAAATCTGAATAGCACATTTATCCAGCCGACTGCAGCCGTGCTGCGAAAGAAGGTGTCGATGTCGGCATGCCTAAACCGTAAACAAATGTCCGATATCCTCTGCAGTCTCTCAACGCTAAGACAACAGCCGCCGTGCCGGTACAAGCTACTGCTGAACATTCTCGTCTCTACGGCCTGTCTTCTGACAGAACTGATGTCCCTTAGTTTTAAGTGAATACACATAACGTAGCTAATTTTGGCTAGTAGCGATCGTAGTTTATTTACAACGCTATAGCATCATGAAAACGGTGGTCAGATTGAACAGTAACTACGACATACTTACCTTAATTAAGAGGTAGCTCATTTTCATTACTTTGACGTTTTTAACACATGAAACATGATCATGTGATTGTTTTCATTTCGAAAGAAGTGCTGTCTGGTACGTCAGTTAAGTACGATACATGGAAATGAGATGCTTTCAGTTTATCTTGTTCTCACCGTGAAGACTGGTTAGTCCAAAGACTGTGTTTAGGTATTCATTTTCTGTGAACTACCTTTCATTTTGAGTAAAGACGTCCATATGACAGATTTCGGTTACGTTCCTGTAGAGCCTATAATACGCTGTTGCGACCCTCAGTTGCTAAAATTCCTATGTTTCACACTATCTATTCGTCCTACACCTTTGGTCAAACGCTTTTTCCTAATCCTGTATAACGCTGCTGGATGGCAAACCTCGCTCAACCAGCACTGCTCAAATTATTCATTTTTTTACGTACGTTACATATACGTTGTTGGATGACTCCCAACCCGGTCGTCCGCCTATATTCGGCGATGTCACTGAAGGCCAGCACGCTATCCACAAAATCACGAAACTAGTACCATAGTTGCATATTGACGCATTACTGATTGTGAGTACATTCACAAATCCAGATGGTAGTGACGTAGAAGCTGCGTTGACTTTTACGTTAATTCTCCGTCTCTTGCAGCCGTAAGACCTTTGTCGCTCCCTCAGCGAATGATTGTTGCCGCTAGCGCCGTGGAAAGCTGGAATTTTAAACTCTCCCGCGAATAATGGCGGTGGTGTGAAGTGAATGTAAACGATTAAAAAATTTACACGCAAGAGTTCGTTATCAAAATAAGAGTGAATCCTTGCTTGGCTCAGCGACGTAATGTTTAAAATTTTCTCATAGCAGAACCTCGCATAGTCCTCCAGTTGCGAAGTGCGTGTCCATTCAAACAAGTGAATCACAGCCCTAGTCGCTGGCCAGTTGTACCACTGTAACGCATCTGGACTGTGCTGTTTCGCACTCCACACATTCACGGGTGGCCTTCTGTCACAGTTGCCTCCAGCTGATGTTATCCTAAACTCCTGAGAATCAGGATATTGTGTGAGAAAATCTTCCGGAAAACAGGTACAGAAATCGTAAAAGCATAACGCCAAAACTTTTTTTATCCACGCCAGTTAACGCATGTGATACTGTTATATTATGCTCACCTGGGTCACACGCATTGTGGAGAATGGGCGAAGCGATAAGACGACGTGGAACGTATGTACACTCCAGGGCTCCTAACACATAGAAGGGCTACAATAATTCCTATCGCATCAAGGTAAAACCTTAATCATATACGTAAAACTGGCGGATACGTTGTCACCAGCCATCGATTGTGAAGATGTAATAAAGGAAGTTGACAGCATCGTCTGTTCCGTATTGATGGGGATTTTAAGAACAGTGTGAGACACGGTTTCGCTTCCTGCCAATGTTTTCAACTGTTGGCCTTCTGTTTCGACAGATTGCATTCGTGCCTCCAAACAGACAAAAAGAAAAGATCTAGCGAGGGCCTTTACACACTGCACGTGAGAGGAAGAGGACCGCATTAATGTTAACAATTAATTGATTGGAAAAGGCTATAAAAAGATAAAAAACCATGTGTCACCGTTATTATTCTGTCGTCCATCTGGGCAGCATCGATCGCGGGAACGAAAGCCACCAAAGCATTATTTTACGGTGCCTGACTGCGTTATAACCCGCTCGTTTGCGTGGTGAAACTGTGGACACACATCTCCCTTACCTTGGACCGTAGAGACACACATATAGACGCCGCATGCCTCTATCACTGCCGTGTTGATGTTTGCAAACAAATGGATTAGACAATTAAGTATCTGTAGCTGGAATTAAGCACTGCTTTTCACAACTGAAGTACTAGTTCTGCTAGTGTCACACATGAAGTAATTCAGTTAACCTTAGTTCCCCAAGACTCTCATTCTTAATGCGATACGTATCCCTGTTCATTTGGCTACGCGAAATGACAGCAAGCGTCTCAAACACTGTCCCGACAATTCCGTATTTTGAAGAACGACAGAATTACTCATTCAATGAATTCCTGCTCTTGTTGGACTTGGCTCATGAACCTGGCCGCTTCCACGAAAGATCAAATGTTTCCTGGTCATTTCCTCATCAGTATGCGTGATAAGTTTTACAGTACTTTATAGATGAAATAACATCCGTAATGTCTGCTTAATCCAGTACAGATACCGACAGCATATCGAGATAAGAGGCGTGATGTACCAGAAAATGTTACTGGTGGAGGACACTAATATAGTGAGTTACAGATTAAGATCATGTCGACCGACGTTCATCCCCTCTTTCAACGCTTGAAAGGATTTTTAACAATTTTGCTCCGTAGCTTGTGCAAGCAGTAATTTGCCTTAAAATTCTCCCTTTTGAAAGAACGTGTCCAAACATTGCTCAGTACTCCGTCACTGTGTATAATGTAACGACTTTGGTTTCATGTGTGTTTGTAATGGTAGGCAAGTACCTGCTTCTTAAGCAGTGCCGACAACTCACCGCCGTCTACCCAGCCCTGAAAACGCACATTCAGATGTAGACACCCACTTTAGAAAATTTTCTAACGTTCTATACACCGTGGCAGACCTCGTTCCATGATACACAATCGTGTCGTCATAACATGGGCACTCGCGTCTTACTCTGCAACGCCACATATGCCGCCCCTACGATCGACAAGAGCTTAGGCCTTATACTCTTCTATCTAACATGATACATTTAGTATTCCAAAAGATTCGTCCTATTATCAAGTTTATGATTTTAAACAGAGTACCTTTTTGTTCTGCTACAGCTGTAAAAACTCTTAAAACATAACAGTGGCGTAGAACTAACCAATCTTTTGGCGCACCAATTACCATCGCTTTGTTTTCTGCCCCCACAATCGAATTGTGGAACCTCTGTCACCAAAGTGTTAACGTTGTAGTTCCAGCCATCTGGGCAAAGTAGTGCTGTGATTTCTTAAACGTCCGACCACGTATCAAATCCGTATCAGAGTTGCCTTGATAATGACAGAGAAGAAATTTGCGATTAATAGGTACTTGTACGAAATTTGGTGTCCGGTCTCCGACATGTCTGAATAGTCCATACTAGAAAGCTGTATTAGAAATTTGCGCGAATCGTATCTGTACCTAGTCTTTGAAACCGTGTTCCAATTATGGCAAACAAATTCGGCCGATTGTTCTGTGGTCTTTCGGCGCTAAGACAACAGTCGCTGTTGCGACATCTGATCTGTGAGGCCTCTCTGATGACAGAAAATGTAAAACCTTTTTATGATGCAAAAAAATATCTGTATTCCTCGGTTTTGCGTAGATAACAGTATTGTAAATATTTTCGTCAAAAACACTGGTTTGAAATATTATACGAGGGTCGGTCAAAAAGTAATGCCTCCCATTTTTTTTCTACTTAAAGAAATTAAGTTAAGTGAAAAATTTGAATTTGGCGCCATTCCTCAAACCTTCTTCTCCAATCCACTGCAGTAGTAACTTTCTGTGTCAACAGGTGGCAGCACAGCAGAAGTTTGTAAGATGGCCGACATCGATGTTCGTTTGAGACAGCGTTGTGTGATTGAATTCTTGAATGCAGAAGGTGAAACGCCCATACGCATTCATGAAAGACTGAAGAAGGTGTATGGTGTTGTGACAGTGGATGTCAGCACTGTTAGACGATGGGTTCGTCGTTGTAAGGAAGCTGAAGGGCAAACACCGTTGACTGACGAAAAGCGGAGCGGCAGGCCGGTGAGTGCAGTGACTCCACACAACATTCAGCAAGTTGATGACATCATTCGTGGTGACCGTCGGGTGACTGCAGATGAAGTGTGTCGCATTATTTCTCTTAGTAAAGGCAGTGTGATCACGATTATTAAACAATTGGAGTACTCAAAAGTTTGTGCACGGTGGGTTCCAAGAATGTTAACCGATCAGAATAAAGAGGCAAGGAAAACAATAGCCTCCCAACACTTGCAGCGCTTCCGTTTGGAGGGAGATGAGTATCTGAAAAAAATTGTGACCGGGGACGAAACATGGGTGCATTTTTTTGAACCCGAATTAAAGAGGCAGTCAATGGAGTGGCGTCACACAAGCTCGCCGAGGAAGAAAAAATTCAAAACTGTGCGATCGGCAGGGAAAGTTATGGCAACAGTTTCCTGGGATACAGAGGGTGTGATTCTGGTTGATTTTTTGGAGCAGGGATGCACAATAAATTCTGTTCAATACGTCACAACCCTCAACAAACTTAAAGCACGCCTTCAGCGAGTTCGCCCAACAAAATCAATGGCAGATGTTCTTCTTTTGCATGACAATGCAAGACCACACACCAGTCGTCACACCTCTGACGAGATTGTCAAAATTGGATGGGAAGTTTTGCCTCATCCCCCATACAGCCCTGACCTGGCACCATCAGACTTCCATCTGTTCGGGCCACTAAAAGAAGCTGATCGTGGGATTCATTTTGAAGATGAGGGGGCCGTCAAAACATCCGTGCGTCAATGGCTTAGGAAGCAGAGCTGTGATTTTTACCGTGCTGGGATACATGCCCTTGTTCAAAGATGGACCAAAACTGTAGAGATGGGCGGCGATTACATTGAAAAATGACAAAATGATCCTCAATGTTGTGGTTTTCAACCTATGTAATTGCATTTAAATATCCTGACAATTAAACGTAGAAAAAAAATAGGAGGCATTACTTTTTGACTGACCCTCGTAGTTAGATGAGCCATGTACAAAACGAGGGAAAATGTTAGAAATATGGCGCGCTTCTCAGAATTAACTGTTCCCTTCGCTTCAGTTGCGTAACATATATTCAAGTCTCGGGGGCGTCCCTTGCTGATACACTGTGGTGACGTCACAACAACGACACTCGCGACTCATTCACTGCGAAAGATCCTCCACTGTCGCATATGTTTCCCCTGTAACCGAGTGTGTCTGGCCTGACATTCTTCTTACTACACTAATACACTGAGTACTCGTAAGTCTCGTGCGTTTATGATGAAACATTTTTTTTTTTTACGTTTTGTTGTAATGTATGTCTAATACACTTTGAAAACGCAAACGGTGGAGATCTTTCCGATCGGTTTTATCTCTCTTGGTTATGGCGTCCAAGTATATAATTATTTATCGCTTTATCTCCTGATTCAGCAAAAGGATCGCACGAGTCGTGTAGTCGACATGTTTACATCGCTGTGACATCTTCTTTCCCGAAATGGTGCTGTGGTCTCCTCCACATTACGGTCATATATAAGAACAGGCCCGTACTCGTATTGTTGACAATGTGGAAACGCGTAAAGTTATCATTTTTATAGCCCCCTGTCAAGGATGCTGTGCATTCTCCATCGAATTTGAATAGTGCATACCAAGAAGCTGTGTGAGAAATAGGTGCGCAACCTATATCTACACTCTTATCAAAACCAAGCCCCAAAAAGGCTTCCAAAAATGTAACTTAATGTGAACAACGTTATTTCATGCGGTCTGAAGCTATCGGTATGAAGGTATATGACTGTTGCATTGGACAGGGAGTTATTTTTTGTATGCATTCAACCAAAAGAATTTCGCTTAATGTTTTATTAAATGGAAAAATACAGACACGGTTATGTCTACATCTATATCTACATCCATACTCCGCAAGCCACCTGACGGTGTGTGGGGGAGGGCACCTTGAGTACCTCTATCGGTTCTCCCTTCTATTCCAGGCTCGTATTGTTCACGGAAAGAAAGATTGTCGGTATGCCTCTGTGTGGGCTCTAATCTCTCTGATTTTATCCTCATGGTCTGCTTGACTCCTTGGTGAGCTGGCCAGATTGGCCGAGAGGATCTACGCGCTTCAGTCTGGAACCGCGCGACCGCTACGGTCTCAAGTTCGAATCCTGCATCGGGCATGGATGTGTGTGATGTCCTTAGGTTAGTTAGGTTTAAGTAGTTTTGTCTAGGGGACTGATGACCTGAGATGTTAAGTCCCATAGTGCTCAGAGCCATTTGACTCCTTGGTGAAGGTATGTTCTCGAAACTTCAACAAAAGCCCGTACCGAGCTAATGAGTTTATCTATCATCTCCGTAACGCTTTCGCGATTACTAAATGATCCTGTAACGAAGAGCGCTGCTCTCCGTTGGATCTTCTCTATATCTTCTATCAACGCTATCTGGTACGGATCCCACACCAGTTAGCAGTATTCAAGCAGTGGGCGAACAAGTGTACTGTAACCTACTTCGCCGGCCCTCGGTGGCCAAGCGGTTCTAGGCGCTTCAGTCCGGAACCGCGCGGCTGCTACGGTTGCAGGTTCGAATCCTACCTCGGGCATGGATGTGTGTGATGTCCTTAGGTTAGCTAGGTTTCAGTAGTTCTAAGTTCTAGGGGACTGATGACCTGAGATGTTAAATCCCGTAGTGCTCAGAGCCATTTGAACCATCTGTAACCTACTTCCTTTGTTTTCGGACTGCATTTTCTTAGGATTCTTCCAATGAATCTCAGTCTGGCATCTGCTTTACCGACGATTCATTTTATATGGTCATTCCATTTTACATTAAACTAATTAACCTAAGGACATCACACACATTCATGCCCGAGGCAGTATTCGAACCTGCGACCGTAGCGGTCGCTCGGTTCCAGACTGTAGCGTCCTGAACCGTACGGCCACTCCAGCAGCTCGCACCGGCCAGACCGACGTCGTGGGTTGACTCCTGTTGGTCTCGTGTCGGCTGCGAAGCCACTACCCCTCCTCGCTATACGGCGCGGCCCACTGGACTCGCGTGGCGACCTCACATGCGCCGACGCTCAAGACGGACACGTCATCTTGGAGCTCATAGCGCCCTTTAAATCCACATGAACAGGCAACTTTTCCCCTTTCCCACCAGAGGGAGACACAAAAGCTACGATTGCCACAGCGGCGCCACCGCTAGAAAAGGACGGAGACTGCTTTACACTACTCGCTGCGGCGCGCTCTTCAAACCAGCAATTTTTTTCCACGGCTTGTACATGTTGAGCACTTCACGTCTTACAACATCTTTGTCGAAATTATCTCAATTGGTTACAGCCCTCTCACGAGTGCGATATTTCCCTGGCGATCTGAAAAGTGGGCTTCCACCGGTCTCAGTGGATAATTTTCCTTCATTGGCAATCCGCTGAACGGTTCTCAAGCCAACGCCTGTCGCTTCTGCAGTGCGTTCCTGAGATCTGGCGACGTCTGTGATAGGTCCACCGCTCTCTGCTCCGCGCTTGAAAAAAACATGTATCCTGTGCATAACGTCCCTCACCTGTTTATGGAGAGTTTGTCGTTTACCACCATCATCAGCCATGACAAGTTGCAACAACGCACTCGCCAAGACATTCACAGCAGACCGCTCAGAAAACTGCTGAACACCCATTGGCTGTGAGCGGATGCGTGACGTCAGGTGCGTAGAACGAGCCATAAATAGACCGCAGTCGTTCATGGTTCCAACTATACAGAGTGTTCATTTTTACTGGAGACATTGAAATATCCGAAAATCTCCACATCGGATCAAACATGTTGTTGTTGTTGTTGTTGTTGTGGTCTTCAGTCCTGAGACTGGTTTGATGCAGCTCTCCATGCTAATCTATCCTGTGCAAGCTTCTTCATCTCCCAGTACCTACTGCAACCTACATCCTTCTGAAACTGCTTAGTGTATTCATCTCTTGGTCTCCCTCTACGATTTTTACCCTCCACGCTCCCCTCCAATACAAAATTGGTGATCCCTTGATGCCTCAGAACATGTCCTACCAACCGATCCCTTCTTCTGGTCAAGTTGCGCCACAAACTTCTCTTCTCCCCAATCCTATTCAATACTTCCTCATTAGTTATGTGATCTACCCATGTAATCTTCAGCATTCTTCTGTAGCACCACATTTCGAAAGCTTCTATTCTCTTCTTGTCCAAACTATTTAACGTCCATGTTTCACTTCCATACATGGCTACACTCCATACAAATACTTTCAGAAATGACTTCCTGACACTTAAATCTATACTCGATATTAACAAATTTCTCTTCTTGAGAAACGCTTTCCTTGCCATTGCCAGTCTACATTTTATATCCTCTCTACTACTCCCCAAATAGCAAAACTCCTTTACTACTTTAAGTGTCTCATTTACTAATGTAATACCCTGAACATCACCCGACTTAATTCGACTACATTCCATTATCCTCGTTTTGCTTTTGTTGATGTTCATCTTATATCCTCCCTTCAAGACACCATCCATTCCGTTCAACTGCTCTTCCAAGTCCTTTGCTGTCTCTGACAGAATTACAATGTCATCGGCGAACCTCAAAGTTTTTATTTCTTCTCCATGGATTTTAATACCTACTCCGAATTTTTCTTTTGTTTCCTTCACTGCTTGCTCAATATACAGATTGAATAGCATCGGGGAGAGGCTACAACCCTGTCTCACTCCCTTCCCAACCACTGCTTCCCTTTCATGTCCCTCGACTCTTATAACTGCCATCTGGTTTCTGTACAAATTGTAAATAGCCTTTCGCTCCCTGTATTTTACCCCTGCCACCTTCAGAATTTGAAAGAGAGTATTCGAGTTAACATTGTCAAAAGCTTTCTCTAAGTCTACAAATGCTAGAAACGTAGGTTTGCCTTTTCTTAATCTTTCTTCTAAGATAATTCGTAAGGTCAGTATTGCCTCACGTGTTCCAGTATTTCTACGGAATCCAAACTGATCTTCCCCGAGGTCGGCTTCTACTAGTTTTTCCATTCGTCTGTAAAGAATTCGTGTTAGTATTTTGCAGCTGTGGCTTATTAAACTGATTGTTCGGTAATTTTCACATCTGTCGACACCTGCTTTCTTTGGGATTGGAATTATTATATTCTTCTTGAAGTATGAGGGTATTTCGCCTGTCTCATACATCTTGCTCACCAGATGGTAGAGTTTTGTCAGGACTGGCTCTCCCAAGGCCGTCAGTAGTTCCAATGGAATGTTGTCGACTCAGGTCTTTCAGTGACTGGTTTGTAAGACTGGTTTGTAAGGTTGAAGAAATTCACAGAATTGCATCCAGTACGGTAATAGATTTTCCAAGTTCATATCCAGGTTCAACGCCGTGCATTCGAGACGAAATGTGTCTCAGCACTTTCTGCCTGGAAAACGCTTTGAAGTTCTGAACAATCCCCTGGTCCAGTGGCTGGCTACGTGGACTTGGATTTGGCGGCAAGGAGATTGTATTCATATTTTTTAGTGCAGCATTTCAGTGGGAAGTGGCATTATCCAAAATATTGCTTACCTTCTTTGTCTGTCCATCCTCCTATCAAATGCCAGCAACCAGTCAGTCAGTTATTGCTCAAATCATCCGAGAGCATGTTCAGTTTACTCAAGTCAGTACCCTTAGCGGTGTCAGCAGTAATTAAAGGCTCATCACATTCGTCTGTTTCATTAACACGCAGTAGAGCAGTGAGTCGTTCTTTTGAAATTTTACTTCCTGAACAGTTTTCACCTTTAGCAGCCACGTTTTACTCTGTGGAGTTCTGAAGGAAAGACCAATCTTGTCACAGTTGAAAACACCTCTTTCTTCATAACCCTCACAAATTCCTGTTATCCTTTTTTGCCAGTCTGACACGGTGTTTTCGTCCACTGGACTGGACTCGCCACACACGGTTAGAGAAGAGATGATGTGTCTAACCCTAAATTTGTCAAGCCACCCTACAGATGACTTAAAATCGTTAAGACCCAACTCCTTGGCGATTCCGAGTGCTTTTTCGCGGATCAGAAGTCCACAAACTGGAAAACTGGAGAGGTATTGCTGCGAGCGCGTCAGAACCATTCGGCTGCCGACTTTTAAGCCTGCTGTGTCGGGGAAAGCGCGCTTTTTGGTGAGGTCATCGTTGCCAGTACACGATTTCAGAATGCCACTTTTGTATCTTAAAATGTCACTGATCGGTGTTTTTCCAGGTCTGGATGGACTTTTAAGTGCGCTTTTGGCCGCTATTGGGTACTATTTTTAAGTCTCTTTTGAATGAAGTGTTACAGGTAGAGTAGTGCAGACCTCGTTCAAAATGCGAAAAATTGTTTTAATCTAGAAACGCCCTGGACCGGCTTCCCCTGATAGCTTTCGCCCAATTACTTTGTTACTTTGATTATAAGACTGAAGTGAGGATGTCGGCTCTGATGGAGATGATCGTTGCCAAACATCAAGCTGCGTATCTGGTCGTACCATTCTTACTCCTATAGTCGAGTGTCGTGACCTGGTTTCGGTTGCTGCTGTAACGTTCGTCCCTCGTGTCCTTGATTTCCTAGGCATTCATAAGGCATTTGGTAGTGTTAATCACGACCTCCTGCTTCGGATTCTGGAGGCAGTTGGTTTTACTGCTGACACACGGCGAGTGCTCTCAACTTTGTTTACAGGTATTTCAGCGTCGGTGGTTGTTAATGGCCAACTGACACCCCCCATAAATATCCGTCGGGGAGTGCCCCAAGGAAGCCCGCTTTCAATGACTTTGTGTTGTCTCTGGAGCCCCTACTTCGGAGCTTAGCATCCCAGTTGAAAGGTTGGACGCTTTCCGGAGGGACTATAGGTGTTGGTGCATACGTAGATGATGTGATGGTTCTACTCCGCAATTCTGCAGAGATACCTCGACGGAAGGCTGTAAGGGAAGATTATTGTCGGAGTTCAGGTGCACTACTTAATGAAGGTAAATGCAGGCTTCTTACTTTGCGAGGTTTTGATGACGCAGTTGTTCCATGGGCTACTGCGGTGGATCGGCATACGTCTCTCGTTATCATAATTGATCGTTGTCCACTCAAAGTGGCGACGCTCAACCTGAAGTCTGATACGGAAAAAATTCAGGGCGCGATACTAGAGCATGAAAGGCATTCTCTTACTCTGCTCCAGAAAGTCCGAATACTGGATACATACGTTTTATGCAAAACTTATTACGTGGCACAAGTTTATCCGCTTCCCTCGATGATGGCGAATAAACTACAGCTACTGTCTGGTCGTTTCTTATGCAACAGACAATCTTTCGCCTACGGTATGAAATGGTTACAAAGCCTCGTTCTTTTGGGGGGGTTGGGCCGGGCTGACATACGACGGAAGACGCACGTGCTATGTGTGCGACGCACTGTTTTGACGATGACTCAAGAAACTCACACATTCACGTCTCGTTTGTAAAAGTTAAACGAATAATTTAATAACAAGGGTACTGTTCTCAAGCCTGTAATTGATGTAGACGACAGAGAATTGTACTGAATAACTGTTATTCAAGAAAGAACATCTCAGGTAAACGGGAAGTGGTCCAACGATATGCACTTGAAATACAGACAAAAATTACCCTCATCAAATGCAGTATTGTTTTTTTTTTGAGAGCGTTACGATAATGATAGCCACATCCACGAACTAAACTGTAATCAAAGATAAGCGATACAGGATATACTCACCAGCTCAAAACAGTTCAGAGTCCAAGATGATGATCTACAGATTATCACACACGATTCAAAGGATAGTAACTCATACTCTGTCTATCCTCAGTTACGTGAAACAAGTGGAAAAAGCAGCAGTCCTACTCAGGAGCACGTTCAGACCTCTCGACACATAAAGTCCGTTGAGAAGTTTAAGTATGGGAGGGGCCATACAGCGCCCAGAATCAAACACCTGCATCATCGAATACCGCTCGTTACCACATCCACGTCTCTCTCCTTCCAGAACTCGCTCCATTAAGCTCTTCGCTCGAAATGTCCCGATCTCCACTTGACTCCCGCAGTGCTCCGCAACTGTCCCCTCTTCGATTGGCCGAAAGATGTACAAAAATACATCATTATTTGACTCAAATTCGCCACTTCCCCGACTAAAGTAATACACTGTAGCGCCAAAGAAATTGGTATAGGCACGTGTATTCAAATATAGAGATATGTAAACGGGTACAATACGGCGCTTCGGTCGGCAACGCCCGTATAAGAAAACAAGTATCTGGCGGAGTTGTTACATCGGTTACTGCCGCTACAACGGCAGGTTATCAAGATCTAAGTGAGTTAGGACGTGGTGTTATAGATGGCGCACGAGCGATGGGACACAGCATATCCGATGTAGCGATGAAGTGGGGCTTTTCCCGTACGACCATTTCACGAGTTTACCGTGATAATCAGGAATCCAGTAAAGCATCAAATCTCCGACATGGATGAGTCCGGAAAAAAGATTTTGCAAGAACGGGACCAACGACGACTGAAAAGAATCGTTCAACGCGATAGAATTGCAAGGCTTCCGCAAATTGCTGCAGATTTCAATGCTGGGCCAGCAACAACTGTCAACGTGCGAACCATTGAACGAAACATCATCGATGTGAGCTTTCAGAATCGAAAGCCCACTCGAGTACCCCTGATGACTGCACGACACAATGATTTACGCCTCGCCTGGGCCCGTCAACACCGACTTGGTCAATTCCAGCAGCACAATGCGGCACCCCACACGTCCGGAATTGCTACAGAGTGGCTCCAGGAGCACTCTTCTGAGTTTAAACACTTCCGCTGGCCACCAAATTCACCAGACACGAACATTACTGAGCATATGCTGGATGCCTTGCAACGTGCTGTTCAGAAGAGATCTCAATCCCTCGTACTGTTAAGGATTTATGGACAGCCCTGCAAGATTCAGCCAGCCGGAGTGGCCGAGCGGTTCTAGACGCTACAGTCTGGAATCGCGCGACCGCTACGGTCGCAGGTTCGAATCCTGCCTCGGGCATGAATGTGTGTGGTGTGTGGTGTTCTTAGGTTAGTCAGGTTTAGGTAGTTCTAAGTTCTAGGTGACTGATGACGTCAGAAGTTGTCCCATAGTCCTGAGAGCAATTTGAATCATTTTTTGCCAGATTCATGATGTAAGTAGGCTGTTTATGTTTTCTTTATGTAAGTAGGCTGTTTATGTTTTCTCTATGTAAGTAGGCTGTTCATGTTTTCTCTATGTAAGTAGGCTGTTTATGTTTTCTCTATGTAAGTAGGCTGTTTATGTTTTCTCTATGTAAGTAGGCTGTTTAGGTTTTTTTTATGGTAACGCCACCTCTGTATGAAAATCACTGGCTGTGCTGTGTGCAGTCTGTGGCGGCTTTGCATTGTTGTAATACTCGCCATTGTAGTGTTAGGCAGCTGGCTGTGAACAGCGCGTAGCGTTGCGCAGTTGGAGGTGAGCCGCCAGCAGTGGTGGATGTGGGGAGAGAGATGGCGAAGTTTTGAAATTTGTCATGAACTGCTATATTTATATATGATGATATCAAGGTAAATACATTGTTTGTTCTCTGTTAATATCTTTCATTTGCTAACCATCCCTATCAGTAGTTAGTGCCTTTAGTAGTTTGAATCTTTTATTTAGCTGGCGGTAGTGGCGCTTGCTGTATTGCAGTAGCTTGAGCAGCGAAGATTTTTGTGAGGTAAGTGATTTGTGAAAGGTATAGTTTAATGTTAGTCAGGGCCATTCTTTTGTAGGGAATTTTGAAAGTCAGATTGCGTTGCGCTAACAAAAATATTGTGTGTCAGGTTAAGCACAGTACTATATAAATTGTTCAAAGGGGATGTTTCATATGTCGACCCTTAGCCGAGGATACCTCACTGGAATCTTCTGATTTTTTTCTTGTAGTTTGTGTATTTAGTGTAGCTTTTGTTTATTGCTAGCGCGTAATTGTAGAGAGAATCTCCTTTGTAGTTGTAGTTTTTCATTGTTGTAGAGTAAAACAGTTGTGGCATGCATGTAGACTTGCACCAAGTATTTCGCAGCTGCAATTAACTAGACATTATTTCCATTGCTACGTTATTTTATTTTGCTCTTCAAATTGTGTTTTTCTGTGTTGTCGTGTGAAATACTGTGACAATAATGGCGTGTGAAAAACGTAATACTAGGCTCCAAAGTAAACTGAGAAATGACAGTGAAGACGAAGGCAGTGTCTTAGCGCCGCAGAGTAATGAATTAACTGATGTTCAAAGTAGTAATTTGGTAATCGTGCATAGGGAAATGGAGCGGGCGGCAAACAATGGCACGGACAGTGAAACAATTAGTGAAGAGGGAAGCATTATCGATCGATCGGTCGGCAACAGCTCGCCTCAGGAATCCGAAATGACAGGACACAATTTCGCAAATACTGTAGATTCAGGTTTTGGGTTATCACCGTTTTCTCAAATAAGTCAAGACGCATTTTCTGCTTGTCAAAATGTGAATGTTGCCGGTGCAAATGCACTGCCGAAAAGCGTAGAGAAACAGATTCCAGACACTAATACATTATTATTGCAATTAATGCAACAAATGGAACAAAATCAGAGACAAATGGGACAAAATCTTAAAAAGTTAGACACAGTGGAACAAAATCTCAAAAAGTTAGACACAATGGAACAAAATCAGAGACAAACACAGCAAAAGCTTCAAAAGTTAGACACAATGGAACAAAATCTTAAAAAGTTAGACTCATTGGAGCAAACTCTTGAACGAACACGTGAGGATTTAACTGCTGAGTTACATCACATTGAATCGAAATGTCAAAAAGTCTGTAATGACGTAAAAACACAAATTTGTGAGCATTTCCAACCTATTTTTTCGCGTCATGAAAATGCACTACAGAATCACGAAGCAGCTATAAAAGAACTGCAAACTATCGTTCATGAAAATCATGAGACCTTGCAAGCAAAATTTGACTCAGTTGCATCTACCGATACGGTTATGCAACTTGCAAAAACTCAGGAAAACTTAAAGGTCACAGTAGACACGATTGCAACACAAATGGACACTCTGAAACTTGGTTCAGAAAAACATAGAGAGGAAATGATTTCACTATCGGATAAAGTAGCCGAACTTTCAGATCAGTTCACTAACTTATCTACAAAGGTAGATGATGATCTGAATGACACAACACCTGTAGCTTTCATGGACACTGAAGAGTGTGAACAAATTAGAAAATTCAAACAAAATCAAAATCAAATCAATACACAGTACAAAAGAGAAATCCGGGAAGTGCAAGATCAGTTGGCACAAGTAGTACAAGAATTACGTATTTCTGAGGACACTCGCGCCCCAATACGGGAAGAGGGACATACAAATACGGAACAGACACAAAATAATAACACAGGGCATTTCGGAAGTTATGAAAGAAATTGGCAATGTGCACCGAATTTTGAGATGGAACGGCCGACACGACCTAACAATGACCGATATGCGACTCGCCGACATGATGATTTTGACTATAAGCTGTTCATTACTACACGTAAATTCAAAACATTTAAGAATTCTGGCAACGACATTCATCCACAAGCATGGCTCCATCAATTCTCTCATTGTTTTCCTCCCAACTGGTCGTTAGAACACAGATTAGAATTTATGTGTGGCTACTTAGAGAATGAACCAGCTGTAAGAATGCGATCGGTCATTCACGATTGCCACAGTGAGGGTGAATTTTACCATGCCTTCCTCTCAGCATATTGGTCTCAAGCTACACAAGACCGTGTAAAACATAACATCATAATGATGAAACACTTCGAACAATCTGAATTTTCCAGTCTTGTGAAATATTTTGAAGACATGTTGCACAAGAATCAATACCTGTCAAACCCATACAGCCCCTCAGAACTCATCCGCATTTGCTTAATCAAACTGCCTGAACATTTACGACATATTATTTTGGCAGGACGTTGCAAAGACGACATTGAAGCATTTCAAGGACTCTTACAAGAACTGGAAATTGACACTGACAATCGCGGAACGCAGGAGCACAACAATTACAGATCACATCCGTCGCAATTCCGCGATGAAAGAAATAATAAGTGGACACGACAAGGCTATTCTTACAACGCAAATCGTGACTAAAATAGACACCACCCGTACGACAACCACTGGCAGAGTAATAATAGTTACAGAGAAAGATCGCATTTCCGTAGTAATGAATGTGACAGAGACAACCATAGAAACAGACAATATGGGAACAAAAATAATTATTATCAAGGGAGACAGAATAACTTAAGACGCAACGGTCCACCACGCAGCTACGATTCTGGGAGAAATTCTCCACCACATGACCGACAAACAAGAAACTATGTAAACTACCGACAAAACGACAGACGTGAATTTCATCAGAACTGGCGGCATTCTAACAGAGCTGGGCGCTCTCGGCAAGGCGAATTTGTAGAAGTTAGGTCTCCTAATCCCAATAACGACGCGCGCCAACAAAGGAACAGACAATGACCCGCACCGCAGGCAGCCACCTGCGCCGGCTGGCTCAGAGAAAAATAACATAGACGCTAACCTTGTGAAAAATTCCAGTATTCTTTACCGACGTATACCACATGATAATTGCGTTGAAGTTGAAACTCTGCGTACTAGGAAGAGTAAAGGTTTACACCACATTTCACATGTAAAACCGTTTATTGAAAGATAATCTGCTTTTTAACTTTGTCTTTGCCATAAAACTTTTCACTTCACATTTCTAGTATGCTTTGTTAGACTTAAGAAACTGTTAACATGCAACAATGTTTGAAGTTAAATATCCAGTCTAGAACCTAGAGAACATTTTTAAACAGAAATTACGAATGCATTGTTATAGTGAACAGACGTCACAGTGTTATTGTGTGTGTACATTCTTGCTTGTTAGTTGCACGATTATGGAATGACTATAAGGCTTACATACTTAGAACATTTACCAGTACTGCTAATGAGATTTTAATGCAACATTTTGGTTTACTTGAAAATACATTCTGGGTTTAAAGTACTTCCTGTGAGATACCAGACGACAGAGTGGTTAGTTTATGTAACAGCTACACGATTTTATCACGACGCTACTAATGAGTGACAATTTACAATGTTGCTTTTGCGGTGTATCTGTTTTATATCTGCACAGTTTTCTGAATTCTTCTGGAAATCAAAACATGTTTTAGTAGTAACTTTTGTGGTATAGCTACAATGAGACTGCCTTTTCCGTAGCACAACAATACGTTACAGCACAGTACTTTCTTCATCATGGCAATAAGCGCAATAACTACGATATCTATACATAAAGCATTTCACTTTTGTTTATCATGAGGTAAGTACATTGGGTTCTGCAGAACTTAGCTTTCAGAGGACAATAACTACGACACTTCCACAGAGATTATCTTACAGCAAGACGCGCATTTAGCGCTACAGGACACGCATTTGAGTGATTAATCTTATACTTAAAACACTTATTTTCAAAGATTTTTTAATTACAAAGAAAGTTTTCCGTGATACATTTCATTCCATTGCTGTAATTTGTAACACCTGAGGGTATAATTACGTTTATCCTCAGGGGGGTACACGCTTACTTTGTGTACCATGTGTGTGGCAACCACAAGGAACCCTAGCTAATATGGTATTTGCTTATACAACTTTACACGTCGGTACCATATTTCTCTAACACAGAATTACACAGCTATCTGATTATTTGACAGAGAAACAAACATTCTTTTTACTACATCAGTGACAGATGTTTACGCAATTACAGTTGGATAACTTCACACTTATGAAACTGTATTTTGTCTGTACTTTGTAAACTGTTCATATTTTTTTTTGGAACCATTGTGATACTATGAGAGCTTTGAATGATGTATTTGGTATGGATTCATGATTTTTAAAGTACGTTTGAGGCAGATGACACTTTTGACATGAGCAGAGAATTTTTTTAATTATTGGAGGAAGTTACGACGATTTTGAGATTTGACTGAAGTGTTATGATGTTATTATTACGACGACGATGTGTATTATGTTGTTGAGGAATGTTTATTATGCTACGTATTTCTCATGATGAAATATTGAAGAAGTGTCGACGAATATGTTTATGTATAATGAGGTAAGGAATAATGAGTAGTGTTTAGGGACTCTTGACTTGTGGAAAAGGATGTTGGAAACCAAGAATCGTACTTTAAGAGTTATGACATGTGTGAATCATGTGTGAATGTATCACAATGCCACTGAACATTTTTTGGACACTGTTATATTCATAGGATTTTGTTTCTACAGATTTGCAACGCTAATTCTTGACCTGTGAAGTATTTTTATGTGAGACTGTCACTTTAGCGAAAATTGCTGTCGTAAATATTTCCGTACGAAAGTTAAGTGACCACCTGCACGTAATGCGTCGCGGGCACCCAGCTGTGTCAGACGCCTGGAGAAAAAGTCATTAGCGCGTGCCTTTCAGAGCACAGGAAGAAAAAAAAAAAGAAAGGGACGGCCATTATCCTGGCCATTGTCATTCCTTTAGAGAAAGCATCGCAAAAACGACACGGTCGAACTTGAAAACATATGATTACACTAGCTCTTAATTTACGATATTTACTGAAATGCCTAATAAAATGACAAGAAATATTTTTACATCTGCACACCTGATTATGACAAGCGTCTTTCTATGAGAGTTGAGAGAATTTCTACTAACTTACGAAATGTCACATGACTACTGAATGATATTTTTATGCTTTGCTTTTCATAGTTGCTTATTTCATTTGACATCTGTTTTCCAGCTGTGTTGCAGCATTGCTTTTATAAAATAAAATGCATTTGCTAATGTGAACACTTTCTGTCAACAGATCTATTAAATAATTATTTTATGATCCACATTCTTTAAAAAAAGGAGCACTTGGAAAGGAAAGAACAATAAGAAGGAACTAGTAACTGCATTCATAATTTTCTTTTCAAGTAATTGGTAACTTTTTGGTAGAATAACTTCTTGTGGTGCACCACTTTAATTACTTAGACATTAAGATGTGATTATACATTTGCCTTATCTGCATTGTTATCTTTAGTGTACTATTTTTTCTACTGGAGCTATGTCATGTTTCGATATAAGCTGCTGTTTGCCAGGCGTAGTGCTACTGAACTTTAATTTGTGTTACTCTGCTAAGCCAGATTTATTTTTTTTTTTTTTGCTGCACAGTGCCCTATATGAGTTGTAATATTGCAATTGCTTTGGCATTTGTATTTTTGTCATTGATGTTTGTGTTAATTGTTTTGTGCTGCTGCATTGCCTCGTCCCTTAGTTTAGCATCTGAGCTCAGTAGATTTAAGTTAGCTTAAGAGGGGGTAGACTATATGAGAAACTGACTATGGAGAATAGGTAAAGAATGCATTGCGAAGTTATATAAAAAGGATTTGGGCCCAAATGAGTATTGTACAATCAGAAATAATTATTTTGAAAGAAATATGAACAGAATACAGAAAGCATGCTTGGATAAGATTTTTTTGGTGGAAGCAAAGGTTGAAATAAGACGAAAGATCTATAGAATGAAGTTTTGGGATGGACTGCAGTACCAAATGTTACACTGAAAACGAACCCTGTCCTTTCCTTTTGTGTTATCCCACTATGTGTTTGTGTACCCTTGAGTATTTGTTTTCTTCCTGTCTCTGTGTAGTTTCATAGAATTTTTTCTTCTTTTAATATTAAGCTACATTCACTATGATGAGGAATACTGTTATCCTCGAATATAATTGGCATTAATAATATGTTATTTACTTTGTAAAGATGTTTAGACATTATTTACTCTGTTTTGTGTTAATGCTAATGTGTGAAGTTGATGTTTCAAAAGTTATTGTGATCTTTTATGTATGTACTCATGTCATAATTCCTGTAACACTGACGTATATGTCTATTTCTATTCTTTTGTAACGCCTGTTTTACTACAAATGTTATCTGTATTGTTATGTTCTTTAATGATGTATTTTGTACCTTTGTCATTGTATTCTTCTGTTATAAAATTGTAATTGTCACCAGTTCATGATATTATTAACTTGTAAGTTCCATTTCACTGCACACGTTTCTGTTGGTCATAGTATATGGACAATATGTGAGAAGTAGGGACTGATAGTGTTTGCACGTGTGTTGGTAATTCAGCAAGGGACTGGATAACAGCATTGCTGGTTCTAAGGACAATTAAAAGAAAAACTTTCTGAGTGCACAAGTGGTGGTTTATGGACTTGCTATATTCTCTGCAAGAATCTTCGATGGTGATTGTGCACCTGCACAGTCACAACGGATGGCTGCTGGCCGTCTCTACCAGGACTACAGTGGGTCTGCACCTCTGGTGGCCCACCAATACCATTATCTCTACAAGGACTACAGTGGGTCTGCATCTATGATGACCTACCAACGCCATTATTTCTACAAGGACTGCAGTGGGTCTGCACCTCTGGTGGCCCACCAATACCACAATCTCTACCAGGACTCCAGTGGGTCTGCTCTGTGATGACCTACCTACCAATATTCTTCCAAACTTCGAATGACTCTGCTGTGGGTTTGCTCTGTTGTGGCCCATTACCTGTCTGCATGTCGAGAGTCAGCACTGTCTTTCCGTTGGAAGGTCAACACTACTTCTTCAAGACTGCATGGAAATCCACTACTTCTATGTGCATTTTCTTCTACTGCTTGGACTTTGAGAAAAACTCTGCATTTTTACTGTGATGAACAATGTGGACTGTCTTTATGGACTGTGAGAAATTTTGATCTTTTGACCAACATAATATTAATAAGTGTGTGCATTTTATATCTTTGTTACTGTAATTGTGAAAAATTTTTGTCAAATCTGTATTGGCCAGTGCCCAACACCATTTGTAAAAAATTTTTGTGGGGAGCATGGGGGCTATGTAAGTAGGCTGTTTATGTTTTCTTTATGTAAGTAGGCTGTTTATGTTTTCTCTATGTAAGTAGGCTGTTCATGTTTTCTCTATGTAAGTAGGCTGTTTATGTTTTCTCTATGTAAGTAGGCTGTTTATGTTTTCTCTATGTAAGTAGGCTGTTTAGGTTTTTTTTATGGTAACGCCACCTCTGTATGAAAATCACTGGCTGTGCTGTGTGCAGTCTGTGGCGGCTTTGCATTGTTGTAATACTCGCCATTGTAGTGTTAGGCAGCTGGCTGTGAACAGCGCGTAGCGTTGCGCAGTTGGAGGTGAGCCGCCAGCAGTGGTGGATGTGGGGAGAGAGATGGCGAAGTTTTGAAATTTGTCATGAACTGCTATATTTATATATGATGATATCAAGGTAAATACATTGTTTGTTCTCTGTTAATATCTTTCATTTGCTAACCATCCCTATCAGTAGTTAGTGCCTTTAGTAGTTTGAATCTTTTATTTAGCTGGCGGTAGTGGCGCTTGCTGTATTGCAGTAGCTTGAGCAGCGAAGATTTTTGTGAGGTAAGTGATTTGTGAAAGGTATAGTTTAATGTTAGTCAGGGCCATTCTTTTGTAGGGAATTTTGAAAGTCAGATTGCGTTGCGCTAACAAAAATATTGTGTGTCAGGTTAAGCACAGTACTATATAAATTGTTCAAAGGGGATGTTTCAATGATTTCAGTTCCCTCAAGCACTACTTGAGACATTAGTCGAGTCAATGCTGCGGTTCTTCTGCGTGTTACCAGTTTGGATTTTCAGTGTATCTTACAACAATATTCGATATAGAAATGTAATAAACATTCGGTCACACTCAGACCATTCACAATGCCCGGGATTAGCCGAGCGGTCTAAGGCGCTGCAGTCATGGACTGTGCGGCTGGTCCCGGCGGAGGTTCGAGTCCTCCCTCTGGCATGGCTGTGTGTGTGTTTGTCCTTAGGATAATTTAGTTTAAGTAGTTGTAAGCTTAGGGACTGATGACCTTAGCAGTTAAGTCCCATAAGATTTCACACACATTTGGACCATTCACAATAAACAAAGGTTTGTAGAGACATAAGTAAGCCAGTGTTGTTGCGCAAGTACTTCCCCGATAAATGACAACAGATTGTCGTTGGATATTTTTGAAACAATTATTGAGACCTCTTTGTGAGAAGCGTCTTTTGGCAGTATTTTACGAAGTTGGTGCCAGCTAACACATCTGTCTGATTACTTCCTACATTACCACTGTGTTATATTTGTTATTGTAGCTCCGTTACGGAATACGAGGCAAGAATCGGTGACGTACCTCGGATTACCTGCAGGTGTGGGGAATTTCATCTGTGAGGGGACGGATGTTTTTTTTTCCTCAGTCTGCGTTTCGGTCGCTTTTAAGCGGCGGCTGCACTCGGCCGAGACAGGGCAAGTCTGGGACCTTCCCGGAAGGAGGCGAGGGCAGTGAGTGAGAGCGGCAGAGGGCCCCACGGTCGCACACGGTCCGCCTCTTAAGTTTCCCCCGCTCCGCGACGGCCAGGCCGCTTCACAGGCCTCTCCCCGCGTTGCTGGCGGCCTCTGTGTGTGTCGGCGGGGCAGACCGCCGGGCTGCGCTGCTGGCTGTGCCAGAGTTGGCAGAAACCGCCCGCCGGAGGCGCACCCGCAGACCCACTCGTCCAGGGCGACACCGGCTGGCGGCCTGCCACGCCTGCCCACGTCCGGGGCCGCCTCTCGGTTTTGAGGGAACAGTGCCGGTTTTCAGAATGAGATTTTCACTCTGCAGCGGAGTGTGCGCTGATATGAAACTTCCTGGCAGATTAAAACTGTGTGCCGGACCGAGACTCGAACTCGGGACCTTTGCCTTTTGCGGGCAAGTGCTCTGCCAACTGAGCTACCCAAGCACGACTCACGTCCCGTCCTCACAGCTTTACTTGTGCAAGTACCTCGTCTCCTACCTTCCAAACTTTACACAAGCTCTCCTGCGAACCTTGCAGAACTAGCACTCCTGAAAGTAAGGATATTGTGGAGACGTGGCTTAGCCACAGCCTGGAGGACGTTTCCAGAATGAGATTTTCACTCTGCAGCGGAGTGTGCGCTTCTGTAAAGTTTGGAAGATAGGAGACGCGATACTGGCAGAAGTAAAGCTGTGAGAACGGGGCGTGTCGTGCTTCGGGAGCTCAGTTAGTAGAGCACTTGCCCGCAAAAGGCAAAGGTCCCGAGTTCGAGTCTCCGTCCGGTAGACAGTTTTAATCTGCTACAAAGTTTCGTGCCGGTTTTGTTGCTACGGCAGGACTGGCCATTTGCGAGTCAAACCTGGCGTTCTAGTATCCTGTGTCAAGATCCTAGTTTTAATTTTGTCCTGACACCAAAACTGAAGTGTCAAAGAAAGTTGTATTCCTACGTAACATCGTATAGGGTGGCTCAGAGCACGCAGAAGTGCCGCAACACGACGTGCCGTGGACTAACGTCCTAAGTAGTGCTGGAGGGAATTGACACCGTTAATCCTGCAGGGCTGTCCGTAAATCCGTAAGAGTACGAGGAGGTGGCGACCCCCTGTGAACAGCACGTCGCAAGGCATCCCTGATAGGTTCAATAATGATCATGTCTGGGGAGTGGAAGTGGAAGTGCTTAAACTCAGAAGAGTCGCTCTGTAGCAATTCTGGGCGTGTGGGGTGCCGCATTGTCCTTATGGAATTGGCCAAGTCCGTCGGAATGCACCATGGACACGAGTGGGTGCAGGTGATCAGACAGGGTGCTTACAGACGTGTCAGGGTCGTATGTGGACGTATCAGGGGTCCCATATTACTCCATCAGGACACCCCCCCCCCCCCCCACGGTATTACAGAACCTCCATCAGCTTGCACAGGCTCCTGCCGACATGTACAAACGTCTCTTCCAGCCTTCAACAGTCAAATGTCGGTGTTGACGGGCCCAGGTGAGGCATAAAGTTTTGTGTCGTGCAGTCATCAAGGGTACACGCGTGGTTCTTCGGCCCCAAAAGCGCATATCCATGGTGTTCCGTTGAATGGTTCACACACTGACACTTGTTGATTACCTAGTTTTGAAATCTGCAGCAATTTCCCGGGCGGTTGCACTTCTGTCACGATGAACGATTCTGTTCAATCGTCGTCGGTCCTGTTCTTGCAGAATCTTTTGCCGGATGCAGTGATGTCGGAGATTTAATGTTTTACTGCATTCCTGATATTCACGGTACACTCGCGAAAGGGTCGTAGGGAAAAAACTGCACTTCATCGCTATCTCGGAGATGCTGTGTCTCATCGATTGTGCGCCGACTACGACACCACGTCCTAACTCACTTAAATCTTGATAACCTGCCATTGTGGCAGCAGTAACAGATCTAACAACTGCACCAGGTATTTGTTGTCTTATATAGGCGTTACCGACAGCTGCGCCGTATTCTGCCTGTTTGCATATCGCTGTATTTGAATACGCATCCGTGTACCAGTTTCTTTTGCGCTTCAGTGTATTTTGGAGGGATTGTCTCACAATATCTGTAGCAATTGTATTTATGAGAAATTCGTCACCTCATCAGTGCGATGTACGACGGCCAGAGAAACTGTCGTTCGGCACTCCTTGTGCCTCCGTATCAGCGTGCATCCTCTCCAGGGTGGTGGATGTCACAATTGTTCCCTTTTTAATAATGACGGATATAAGTAAGTCAGCGCCAAATAAGACGCACCACATGCTAACTTCCGACTTCTAAACAACATATTCCGTGACAGGCGGATATATACAGGTGGACCGGTTCCTTGGCCTACACGATCTCCAGACGTACCCCCACAAGTCTTTCAGCTGTGGGGGCATTGGAAAGCTCTTCTGTACGGCACCCCGGTACGAGACGTACAGAGTCTCCGTGAACGTACTGTGCACAGCTGTGAAACAATTTGCAGTTGTCTGGGGCAACGTCAGCGGTGCAGGGATTGCGCGCGACAGCGGGTTGATGCATGTATTCCTGTTCACGTTGGGCATTTTGAACACTTAATTTAGGAGAGTGCTTCATACTGTGGCAGTGTGTTCTTTTTGCGAGTGTTTGGAATAATTAATGTGTTGAAAAGCTCTATAAACTGAGCTCTGACTTGAAGCGTTTCCAGGCCAACGTGTGAGGAAAGCTTCCTGAAAGTTTGGCCACGCGTTTCTGTGACGCCCTGCAGAGTTGGGCGTCGTCGCCATCTGCCGGAACGAGGCGACAGCTGTGGCCGCCAGAGCGCCGCTGCTCCCCCGAGCTGCGCCACTGAGGGCCGCCGCTGGCGCCGCCCCCAACCCAAGTCTGCTGTCACTGGAGACGCAGCACAACTCGAGGAATATCGGAGATATACAAGCAATACACGCTGACATGAAATACACGATGGGTATAATTTTTATTAAACACTAAAGAAAGTTGAGAAGTGGGAGGAAGTGGCCAAGGAAACGGACACACGAAATGGTAAGTTGCATTGTAATTCGTTGTTAACATTCTACACTGACATTGTTAAAACTCTGTAGTAAATGCCTAGGTTCCTTACAATATCATTCCTTACTAGCGTGTAGCCCTCCATATCTACCAGTGAAAACGGAATAGATGGATTTAACCACGTCTTTGATATCAATATAGAATCGAAACTATCGTCCGAGTACATTTCTATATATACAAATTTTATAATGGGGGAACATAGGTACGAAAAGTCGTCAAAAATTACATGTATATAGGTTATATATAATATATTAAAGAAATAGGTACCTAAAAAGCATCCTGTATTAGAATGTAACGTTGTGTCAAAATTTCAACGCAATGGGTCGGAGGTTAGTGCCTATGCACAAACCGACAAAACGTTTTTATATATAGAGATACATGTTCATCATAATAGCTTACCTTAAAAACCCATCTAGTTTCTCCTTGGTTCCAATGGGCCTTGTAGCGTTGCATCCCTGTCTGTCAATTTCATTCTTGATGAAACCATGCACTTCTTGGAATTGATCACGGTTTAATCTAAAATAGTTCGTGAATTTTTCATCATCAAATTCCTAAGTTAAAGTGAAATCCCCATGACCTAGTTTTCTTTTCATGTACGCACTTTTTCTGCTTTTTGTTTCATCAATACGATGTAACACACCGTTTCGAACTCAAACTCAGAATCGGAATCCGATTCTGAACATACATCTATTAACACAGCAGAAGTAGTCGCCATCTCTGCCAGAGCCAAAGTTCCTCAGCAAACTGCGTATTGAAACTGCGATCCAGCTTGCGATGACTGTCGCCGTGACTGACGCTGCCGTGAGGAATTCGGCGTGAGCCCCCCTGCGCCACCTCACGGGCCTGCGCCTCTCCTCAGCGCCAGCTGCTGCTCAGATTATTGCTGCAGCTGCAGTGCGAGTCAGCACAGCCGCACGCCGAACGGTCAGTCTAATACGGCCGCCCGGAGCGCCGCCTTTCCTTCAACCGTGGCCACCGCTGCCAGCCGTCAGTCACGCACAGTGGCTACATCCCCGCCACGCTTTTCTGCAGCATCGCAGCTTCTCGCCGTCCTCTGACGAGACCTCGTACAAACTCACTCATGTGTTATCACCTTAAAAGTATTCTTGTCTGACATCGACCCACCACCTCTTGTATGGACGACACTAAACAAAACCTGAGTCACATCCTCATTGTGGCGCTACTTATGCGACTGGCGTGAAATTTGAACACACGTCATCTTTCAAATGTATATACACTCGCACTAACTTTGGTTTTATGTTGCACAACTCCTTCTCGGCGTTGGGACTTTTTCCTTCTGTGTACAATAATTTCGCAGCAAGAAAGCAGTTTGCAGCACACATGCGTGACTCTCCGTCGCCAAGATCGCGCTCTGAACTCCACACTTTTTCTGCAGGAGAAGACCTTCCAGCACTTTTATTACGACGTACAGTTTCATTCGTCCCAGTACAAGTTCCAATCGATGCATTACTGGACATTGCTTTATTAAGAAAAATGTTTACTTCCGCGCCGTCTGTTATTTCAGAAAACTATAAGTAGCTGTCACGATACACCTTGCCTAACGTTCTATTAGAATTAAAATAAAGTGGACTGTAGAGAAACGAAAGTTGTCGTAATCCACGTCTCCGATATCCTACTCATCCACACCCATCAGGCGAATGACGAGTGAGTGTGCCAACGTTAAATACGAGTATATCGAGAAAGAACACCAGCGCCGTGACTCTTTCGTGGGGAACGAGACTGAATCAGTAGTGATAGATACTGATTTGGAAAGTAGTGAAGAAGACTCAGGAATCAAAGAACACCACAGCTAGGGAATTGGACGGCAGCTCGACGGAAACCTGCACGGCAACAGATAAAGCTGATACGGCTGATGAACTTCCGACTTTGACTTGAGCAGCTACACAGTAACGAATTACTGTAATACGTACGTACGCCTCATTTAATTTTATTTCTTAGATTGCTATAATTTACTTTGGCTTCACTTTACAACAAGAGGCTGAGTATTACACATTGAGGAAATGTGTGGTGCCAGTACGGCTGCCGTGTGGAGTGCTGTGTGCCCGCTCGTTCCCTGGCGTGCCCACACATTTTAGTAAACAGACAGACATCAGCGCACTCGCAGTGTGTTGTGCAGCAGGTAGCTCACTGTAGCGCACTCGCCTGTAACACTGTCAGTGGCGGTTTGCGAGCCTTTCGTTCAGCACATATTTGAATCACCCTATCAAAGTCTAGCGGCCTTGCCAAAGTATGTTCAGTTGGCGCGGTCCCCAGATCTGAGAGACGTTGCTGGTGTGTGGTGGGTCTGACACAGTCTTTAACACGAGCCAGAGTGCTCACAGACCTTAATGCTTCAGCTACAGCCATGGAAGGGGGTACGAGATGCGCACAGCTACACATACATTCGGAAATGAACTTGGAATTTTAAGCTCGTGCAACTTATTCGAGAGGTCTAATTGTTTCAAAGGAAGTATAAGCAGTTGGCACTCTGATAGTTTTCAAATATTTAACTTCTTCCTTTACATCTGTCCTGATATCGTTATGGTATTCATTGATAAATAACTTGCACGCCTCGGTGAACTGATCGTCACTCACCTTTGTGTATTTATATAAAAACCCAAATGCTTCATCTGTAATCTTCACTGTTTCACATTGGGTTTTCAAGTTATATACTAGACTGTCAATTATGGTATAAAAACCTTTTATCGTGAATAAATCTTCTGAATTTACATCAGTCACTTCGTACCTGGCTTCATCACGAGATGAGTTTCTGTTCTTAGTGTGTACCTCCGAAATTTAGGACCGGTATTAATTGCGCTGGCAACAACTTTAGATTCGGGGAGAATGGTGTCCCAATTAAAAGTTACGTAATAAGCAGTCAAGGCGTCGTGTCTCAATGCCCGTGGTAGTATTTCGAGCTCGTAGTAATTTGAGTCTGCAGTCAGCTTGTGCCATCAACTTTACCCAACTCGATGTCACGATTAATCACTTGAAAGATCTTCCGGAACCTAAAGAACCCTCTGCCACAGAGTGTGTTTCAGCTGACAGATTCAACTCGACTTTCCGGGGTTCCAGCAGCAACGGCAGCCTCAGCCACGTCAGCTGCAGCCGGCGCCACAGCTTCAAGCCGAGCATGCCAGACGTGGAGTACGGACAAGTCCCAGCTCGCTGTTTCAGAGTGTCCCATCGTCGTGGACAGCAGCTGAACAGCTCGCATAAAAGCTGAACCACTCCGAGAAACGTATCTGCTTCGTGACAGCACTCACTTGCAATAGCAACTCCTGTTTTCTGGTTACAATCTACTCGTAAATTTCCTTACTGAAACAAATATAACGCGGGATGAATGTCGCCTGTTCCGCATCATTTGAATCAGGAGCTGCATCAACAATAATTGAGTAATACTTCTCAAAAATGGTTCAAATGGCTCTGAGCACTATGGGACTCAACTGCTGAGGTCATTAGTCCCCTAGAACTTAGAACTAGTTAAACCTAACTAACCTAAGGACATCACAAACATCCATGCCCGAGGCAGGATTCGAACCTGCGACCGTAGCGGTCTTGCGGTTCCAGACTGCAGCGCCTTTAACCGCACGGCCACTTCGGTCGGCTAATACTTCTCATTTCCCCTCTGTTTCAAGATGACAGTCCTGACGTAATGGGCACAACTAGAAATCATTTGACAGATAACGCACTTGTAACGCTTTCCAGCTCTTGTGCGTCTCTGACCTGCTAATGTATTTGCGATAAGTGAATCGTAGTGACTGAAGAACACTAATATTCCGAGGAAATTTCCATTATGTGGACCTCCAATTTTCTGAGATCAATCTCTGAAAGCCAATCTTCTTTGACCAATAAATAATTTTACATCAAGTAACGCAAAGCTTCCCATGTAAGATGGCTCTTCTGCAAACGAACAAAAGAAGAACATTACCTCTTTACTTCCCACTATTAGCTTCGTCACTGTACCTGTTTTATTTCATTTCATTTCTTCGCTTTTAGGGTTCTTCCAGGACAACAGATACACTGTAGAAATCGCTCAAAACGGAATCACATGGGACTAAATTAATTTTCCAAATTGGGCAAGTTTCCGGATTACACAAAACTCACTAGGCTACATAAAATTTGTCACGTATCATGCATAAAGGTATAAATTTATGAACGTATTTACGCAGTACGTGCACTCCTGCACAATAGATGTTTGTTTACTGTATATTGTACAATAGAACAATAGACTATTACACTAATTGATAAGTTATACGGCATTTTTGTATTTTTACTCCAACTTTAAATTCTTGTATTGTTATATCTAATACACAGTATTCCTATGTTTATCTCCTTTACAATTCACTTATTTGTCACATATCAAGGAGGGAAATTGTACGAATTTTCTTTTCAAAATCGTTTACTCTACGCAATGTTTTGCACTGTACTGTAGTTACAACAGCGTAGGAGTATTTGTGTGTACTGTAACTTGCATAACATTCTTCGAAATTAATTTTTCTAGGGACATAATTTTGCTCCTTTTCTTCATGCAGATCATCTTCTGTGTTCCGGATTCCTGTTAAATTTGTTGCTGACGTAAAAGTGGAGTGAGTTGACAGAAAGTCGTAACTTCGAATGTTGTCATCTGCACCACAAGAAACGTTTCACATTTTAATAAATTAACCAATTACTGCTACATTTCCTTGAGTTTCGATGGCCATAAATGCGTCTTGTTCTTAAGCTCCAAACCCCGCTTTCCTGAAGCACTTGATAACGGTTTTGGACTTCATTTCCCTTACTGCCAAGCCAATCCAATTTACTCCATCCAGGACAGATACTGGCCGTGCCAGAGCAAATACACTTTCTGCTTCTTCAGCACAAAGAATACGAGATTGCATCTACAATCGCACGTAATGGGACTGGTATATGTAAATACCCCCTGGTCCATTGTTTGTGGCGGAAACCGAGCCAGTTTCACGTTTGATAACTTACTTGACTTTCGGGTGGCAGGTTGCATTGTCTGGGAAAAGGAGAACTTGGCAATTTCCTGTTTTCACTATGGCGTTGAAGATCCCAGCCATTCTTCCGTAAGACCGCACATTATCCATGCCTTTATATTGCTTTGCCCTGTGACTAGAAGGCTACTGGGGCCTATAGTTTCGAAACAACGCGGTTTTGCTTCCTTTCCAGTCACAGCTGGTGTCTCCTTTTCATGTAAAATATTTCCACACAGTAGTACAGTGAGTCTTTCCTGGGACATTTTTCCACCGGTGCACTTTTCACCTCAAATTGCTGGAGATTCTGAAGACAGTGCGCGACGAAACAGACCCGTTCTATCGGCTCTGAACACGTCTTTCGGATCATAATCCGCAGTTAGGTCGCACAATATTGTCTTCCGTTCTGTTGCTACACTTTGCTGCACATCCTTAGCTTCCCCACACACTTCATTCCACACGATGTTGTGCCTACCTCTAAAACTGTACAGCCTTCCCGTGTATGCATAAACCCGGTGTTTCCAAGCTCTTTGGCTCACTATGCAACGTGGGTCCAGAAAAAGGTAAGTTATTTTCGCACGCACTTACGAACCATTCCCACATTATTCCGTTAATTTCTTCATCTCCCGTCTTCTTCGCCTTTCTTTTCATTTGCTCCATCCCAATCATCCATTCAGCCAGTATCTTCTTCTTGTTTATTAAAGCATCGTAAATTTGTTTTTTACCGCATTTGAAACGCAGCATTATTTCGTGTACAGAGAGTTGGTCTATCTCACTCGCCTCGATGATCTTAATGTTTTCATTAAGTGTAAGTGTTTGCGACTTGTACTTTTCCTTCGAATCATTTTATCACTTAAGGCGCTACTAGTCAAATGAAACGGACAGAAAATAATGCTCTTAGTGCGTCATATCGGAACAAGACTCGTCTCCTTCACTGCACCGACTGCAGCAGCGTCCACAGTTGCGCTACAGTGTTCCAGCGTGCGCCCCCCTCCTCACCCCTATGCGTCAATAATAACGGAAAACCAGAGACCCCGCCAAACCGAGCGCTCACGCACGAACCATTTCCTTTGATGCACCGGCACTACTCGCTAACCTGTTCGTTGTTGCACAGAGCGGTGCAGTCTGATGTCCACGCCCGCAGCACATCTGCTCTTTTCTCGTTTTGAGCCGCCGAGCAGACAGTCAGGCATGTACTGTCTGTGTGTCAAAATTAACTTTCGGCATTACACAGTAAATTCTTAATAAAGTCGTAGAATTTGCGATCCGTTTTAGACACGTTCCGCTGTATATATTTAAAAAAAAAAAGTTAGCTTGTAAAAGTGTATTGAATGTGTCGGGACTGAAATACTTCTACGGTTTGGGCAGATTTCCGACTTATACACGTTCTGCATTGATCAAATTTTACTGTATTTTATTTTGTGTCCACTCTCGAATGAAAATATTTTCTGCATATTTCGTGTAAAATCACCTTGTGATGCAATCAGATTACCTTAGATTTTAATGTTGCTGGCAATCGTAACAGATCATAGCGACATTCTACAGTTGTTGCTGCGTACATTTGTTACGCACATGCTTTGGCAGTTTTTCCGACAGCATTTAAAGGAAGCACACGTCAGATTCCATCACAAGTAGCGCGGTTTCAATGTACAGTGTCTAAAGGAAAAGTCGTGCTTTCAAGATCAAGCAAGAAATAGAATTGCGTGCAATTCACCAGCAAGAATGGTAAATGTGACAAGAAAGAGCTGGATGGGCCACGCTGGTGCGGGATGAAGAAATTGTTTTACAAAAGCAGCGTCATATTTGCCAGCTTTGTATTCTAGGGCAGCCGAAGCCTTGAGAGACGCTTGGGGCCTCCCATGACGCCTGATGCCCGGGGATTTTGCCCACACCCTGTCTCCCCCCCTCCCCCCTTCTATCTCTTCTGGCCTTCCCTTCACCTCTTCTGCGGTAGTGCTTCTCTCCATAGTTCTCAAAGTTTGCTAATTTCATAATCAAAAATTGCTTTTCCCGTACTAATGGACCCATCTTAAAACCGTTTTACTTGCAACACAGGTAAACTACTGAAGTTATGTTTTCCGAAACTTTTACACAGCAAATCGTGGCCAAATCTGTACACTTTGGGGAGACCTCTAATTCTGCCCGTGAGTTACGCTGCACATTTTCGTATGGCGTACGTATAACCGCTGAGACTATCAGATACGCAATTCATCCTTAAAAACACCTAAAGGCCCGCTACACATTCAAATAGTGGCACCCAATTTTACTCTGTGTGCCAAATATTTGAACGTGTAGGGTTTTGCTTGACACGGGGCGTGTTTGACGTGTTTGAGCGAAATTTTGATTGATGGAAAATTTGAAAACGTGGCTGACTTCTGTGCTGGTGTTTTGTCGCACATGCTTAGTGAAATACTTTTGTTACAATTTATATATGAGCGTATCGTGAGTCACCAGAACCAGTGCAAGCTACGATCAAGCAAGAAAGTAAAACAGCACTGGCAGTTACCAAAACAATAGACGTGTCGCATCTTTCCCAGCCATAGTTTACGCAGGGTAAGGTTAAGAAGAAAATCAGCATTCTACGCACAACACGCAGTAAAATAAAAAGTCGAAATTCTTCCAAGGGCGATGTAGGCTTCATATTCCCACATTGTGGTACCTTAATAATCTGTCATAGAATACCAAGTAGAAGAGAATAAATTTTCTCATATTTGTGTCTTCTTTCTCAATGTGAGCGGGAAGGTGCTCCAAACAAGTTATTCGAAGTTTCCCTGTCCATTCGCAGAAAGCTGACGTAGCCGTCACGTTCCGAGTGTAACATTTCCCTTTGACAGGTTACAGCTTGTGTATTTCTCATTCTAAATCACCTCTCGACCAGCATCTTGCTTTCTTCTTCTTTAAAGACAGTGCCAGAGTATGTTAGAAATGTTTTACCTGCATTTGGAGCATAGACAAACAGCGTCTGCTCCAAAAGTGAGATTAAATTAACAGACTCGTTGGTTCACGATTGACAAATAAGTGCGCGGACCTTATATCGACACGGCAGCCGCTTCGTGTTCTCCTGTCGGCCGGTCACGGCACGGGACACGTGACGCCACACGGACGTGCTTCTGGCGGTACGACACAACACCGACGACGTTCACCGCAGTATTCGTGCGGTATTATTTTCACTGTCCTGTCAAATGAAGTTTCTGGAGACGGCCTGATGTGTGGAAAACCGCGGGTGGCTGAAAGGAGCAAAGCGACGCGCCGCCACGTTTGTTTACGTGTTTGCAAAGCTAAAGTACCTTATTTGGTGGATATATACTTGCATACTACGAAAATATGCAGTTTAATTAATGCACCGCACTAGAGACATGTCCAGAACGCGACGTTTTTTCTGCGATTTGTCGTACAGTAGGGTGAGGAAAGTTTGTTCAGCAGTTGTCGCCACATCACTTTTTTAATCAGAAAATGAAAATCACTTTAATCGCAAAATTTAAAGTGTTCGTCTTACGATCCATCAAATTCGAATGACGTGAGACCACTACGGAACGTTTAGACTCGCTCTCAATTTTAAATATGCAACAGTCTTGTAGTAATAAAGTAGACATTGTTGACTAACGTGCGGTGTTGTGTGCACTGCTTACTATTATTGTCGAGAAGAATGTGCGAAAAGTCCGCACCTGGACGTTTTAGCGGGTCGCTATCAACTGTTCTGTCACGTCTGCTATGCATTGACGCATTTCATAATATTTTCTTTTATAGGATGTAATCTGTTAATTATAATGTCTCAAACAGAAAACCGTCCCCAGTTGTCGGAAGAGAGCGCAGGTAAGGTGGGCAGCAGAAGCCATTCATAAAACTGCCGCCAACTATCCTCCACATCGATTTGTTGTGGAATTTTAGCAGATAATCTGAGTTAAAACATAGTGAGGTGCCTCGAACAGAATGAGGTCCTCTATGTCAAGTAGCACGCATTTCGGAAACGTCAATCTCGTGAAACCCAACTCACTTATTTCTCTCACGGCATACTAAAAGCTACGAGTGGAGGCAGTCAGGTAGATCCAGTACTTCTCGATTTCCGAAAGTCATTTGAATCAGTACCACATCTACTCTTATTATCAAAAGTAGAATTGTACGGTGTATCGAGCGAAATTTGTGACCTGATCGAGCATTTTTTGGTAGGGAAGACGAAGAAAGTTGTCACGCATCGGAGATTCATCGGCGGATGTAGAAGTAACTTCTTGCCTTAGGGAACTGTGTTGAGATCGTAGCTTTTCGTGTTCGTGATGTCACATTAATGACCATGCAGACAGTATTAACAGTAACCTCAAACATTTTGCAGATGATGCAATTCTCTGTATGGAAGTAGTGTTTGACAAAAGATGCATATAATACTCAGTCAGGTTTTTAAAAGATTTCAAAGTGTACAAAGATCGGTAACTTGCTTTAAATGTTCGGAAATGCAGTATTGTGCACTTCACATAACGAAGAAAACGTAGTATCCTGTGGCTGTATTATCGATAAGTCACAGCTGGAATCGTTTACAAATGGCTGCGTGTCAGACGTTGTAGGGACACGGAATGGAATGAGCACGCAGGCTCTGCAGTGAGTGAAGCAGGTGGTGGGCATCGATTTGTTGGTAGGATACAGAGGAAGTGCAGCCGGTCCGAGACTGGTTTACGAATCACACGTGCGGCCCATTCTGGAGTGGGGCGTGGCCGCCCTGGCAGCGCCTGTGCTGCCCGCCGACCGCGGGCTCCTCCGCGAGAGGGTCGCCTCAAAGGGCGGCGTCAGCATCTCAGTCTTCAGAACAAAAATCCATGTCTAACGTCGACATTAAGTAACTACCACTTTACAAAGCCTCTAAACTACTGGCATCCGATTTATAAGATCTTGCGCTCGAACGAGGAAAATGACAAATTTCGCCATTTTTCGTAAAAATCGTCGATTTCGCGTCATGTTGTCGTTTACGCGAAATCTCTCTGTCCACAGCCATAACATAAATGCCCATCTCTGTTACACTAAACTTAGATAATCAACACCTGCGCGTTCGCACAGGCTATCGTTAACTCTGTCCTGAGAATAAAGGAAGCTCGGACTGAAATGTTTCGAAATGTGACATTCCGGAGCCCTGGGTGATTAGCGATGACGTTACCTGCACAGCTTTGTTAATAGAAGGGTGGTGGCACAGTAGTGCCTGGCAGGAATGGGAAAAACCGACCGGTTAAAGCCGATACCGGTATTTTAGTTCCGAATAAACGGTATTTCTTGTAACAGGCGCTTTTTTTAATTTTTTACTGTATACAGAGTAAAAAACCGTAATATCAGTTCGAAATATTGCTTTATTATACAAAATGGCAAAGGCGATCAGTGCTATTTTACTAACAATGCTGACAGAAACGAGGAACAAACACACGGCGTAAGAACCGGTACGGAACAGCTGAGACAGTGACGTCCCCGGCCGTACGGCTGCCATCACAGTGGCACCGACAACGGTCGTCACACACCGTCGTCAGACGTCGCCCGACAGAGTCAGCCGACAGCGTGCGCACACTGGGCCCGACCTCCTTCGTCATTTTTTGACTGGGCCAAAGGAGGTTAGGTTAGGGTAGAAACTACACTATGAATCAAGTAGGTTAGATTCTAAAGACGCCCCTCTCGTTGGATACGACTACTGCATAGCGGCTTCTGTTTTTAAAGAGACGCCGAATCCGTGGAATGAGCTTTGCTGTCTCGTAAACAACGTGACGAGTACTATACAAAAAATGGCTCTGAGCACTATAGGACTCTGAGGTCATCAGTCCCCTAGGACTTAGAACTACTTAAACCTAACTAACCTAAGGACATCACACACATCCATGCCCGAGGCAGGATTGGAACCTGCGACCGTAGCGTACTGACTGTAGGGCCTAGAACTGCTCGGCCACTCCGGCCGGCAGTACTATACACGCTGTTGTCGGAATAACCAGACAAGTTGTACGAATATATGAGATGACGGGAGAAACGTTTCATTAATACTCGAGATAAAAGCAAGTTGTAAACACTTTGGTTCGCTGTGTTTGTTTAAAGTTGCGCAGACATGCGTCAATTAACTGTCAATGAATGTCACTGACCACACGAGTAAAACACAAACATAAGGTGTAGCGTAAGATACTGTGATAACCTACAGCACTTAAAAGTGTAGCTACACACTGTGGACCACCTTTGCAAACCACATGATATCAACACAATCACTGTGTGGACCACCTTTGCACACCACTCATATCAACACAATCACTGTCCTACTGGCATAAAACGCCAGTAAGGAGTAATAATAAGTTGTGCGCAACTAACGGCAGCCTGCCACAAAAAAGACCCAGTACAGTAGCTATAAGTACATAACATACGCCACGGTTTTGACTCGAACAAATTATTTATTGAGGTTATGGTCTATGCCTAAAATTTCCAATATACATTTTACCTACTTGAGGTTTCGAATAAACCTCCGATTTCAGTCCAAAATTCCGGATTACATCCCGATATCTTTTCATCCTCAGGATGCCAGAAACGGACTTTAGTCAGTTTCCTTTCGCTCCATATTTACTGCATGAAAACATCGGTCGGTTTGATCGAAGAAAACTAACTCATCTGAACTTCACCGATTGTCTTCCGAAGTCTGTACGTTCGGGAGAGAAGAGGTGCCGTAGTGCGACGGCGCACGCAGCGGCGGACTGATTTGAAAAGATCGGCCGGCCGCCTCCGGCCGACGTCGGTCGTCGGCGGAGTCCACCGACACCGGAGCCACGGCGGGCGCCGCCTCCGGCGCACACAGCACGCAGCACAGGCAGAGCCGCCTTTGTGGAGCACGCTTTCCAGTGGTGCACCGCATTCTGCACGCAGCCGAGGCGCAGCCCTCTGCCCCGCGGTCCGAGCCGCACAGTTCTGCTCTGCCTGCGGCCCCAGGGGCCCGTTGTCTCAGGTCCCATCTCTGTCAGCGGTTCGCACCACCACAGAGGTGGTCTGTGGCACCGTGCTGAGCTCGGCCAGTAGTGACTTTCCAGCAGCAGTGTGTGCGTGTGTGACAGTACCTTACTTTCGTTCGTGTACGAAGTCTTTCAGTTATGGAACACCTCATTCAGTTAGTTCAGGACAACCTAGTGCTGTACGACAGCAGTCATCTGGACTACATGCGGAGTAAATTGAAGGACGAAATATGGAAGAAGGTTGCAGAGGAATTACGTACATTACAGCAATTGTAAGTATTATTTATTAATTAATTTATTTATTTTATATGTATTTTCACAATATACATGTAATATTAATGACATAAGTCGTTCTCTTTAGTATTTGCCTCTTTTTATAGCTGCATACTGCCATTGAAAAGAACCTTCTGGTGAATTAAAACACTCATTAAATTTTTCTCTCGTAAGGAAAGCTTCACTCATGCTTCTGCACCTACTTGGAGCAGGCGACGGAAGCTGGTTGGTACTCAGTGGTTCCATGTCGTCCTCCTCGGTGGGATCATTTGACGTAATGTTATCAGTCCTCAAGTAATTATGAAGTACACATGTAGCTGTCACAATTCTATCTACAGTCTCTAGTTTACACTCAAAACGCTGTTTAAACACACGAAATCGGGAACTCAAGATACCAAATGCACACTCCACAGTTTGACGGCGTGGCGTGGCGGGGCATGGTGTGGCGTGGCGTGGCGTGGCGTGGCGTGGCGTATCGTAGCGGGTCACGACATGGCGTAGCGTGGCGTGTCGTGGCGCAGCGTCGCGTGGCGTGGCGCGGCGTGGCATGAAGTTGCGGGTCACGGTGTGGCATGGCGTGGCGAGGCGCTGTGTGGCGCTGCGCGTCGCGGCGAGGCGCTGTGGGTGGCAGCGCGGCAAGTCCCGTCATGGCGCGACGCGGCGCAGCGTGTCGTGGCGTGACGCAGCATGGTGTGGCTGGCGTGGCGTAACGTGGTGCTCCGCAGCATGGCGTGGCGTGGCACGCCATGGCGTTGTGTGGCATGGCTCGGCGTGGCGTGCAGTAGCGCGTCGCGACGCGGCGAAGCGAGGGAGGCATGGCGCGGCGTGCTGTGGCGTAACATGGCGTGCCATGTCATGACGTGGCGTGGCATGTCGTGGCGTGGCGTGGCGTGGCGTCGCGCGCCGTAGCGTTACGTGGCATGGTGTGGTGTGACGTGGCGCACTGTGTGGCGTGGCGCGGCGTAGCGTGGCGTGATGCAGTGTGGTGTGGCGTGGCGTGGCGTCACGGTGTGGTATGGCGCAGCGCCATGGTGCGCTGCGTGGCGTCGTGTTGCGTGGCGTGGTAAGGCGCGCACAGCGTGGCGTGCCGTGGCATGGTGTGGCGCGGTGTGGCACTGCGTAGCGTGGCGTGGCGTGGCATGGCGAGGCATGTGCGGCGTGGCGCGGTGTGGCGCGGCGCGGTGCGGCGTGGCGTGGCGTGGCGTGGTGTTGTGTGGCATGGCATGGCATGGCGTTACGGTGCGACATGGTGCTGCGCCGTGGGGCGCGGCATGGTGTGGCGTGGAGTGTGGCGCGGTGTGGCGTGGCGTGACATGGCGTGGTGTGGCGTGGCATGGCGCGGTTGTGCGGGGCGCGGAGTGGCGCGGCTGAGGGCGGTGTGGCGTGGAGTGGCGTGGTGTGGCGTAGCGTGGCGTGGCGCGGCTTGCGTGGCGTGGCGTGGCGCGGCGTGGCGTGGAGTGTTGCAGCGAGGCATGGCGTGGCGCGTCGTGGCGCACCGTGGCGCCGCCTCACCTGCTTGCTGCTGGCGGCGCTCTTCGGTCGCGTAGGGTCGCGTGGCAGCTGTACTGGCGAGGGGCCGCGATCAGAGGCAACTCTATAAATGTGTACTCGATTACAGACTGTGCCGTGCTCACCGAACTTCTGGAAGTGCTTTTGGCTTGTTAGCATAAGTTTTTCGCATTTTCTACGACCCTGTAAATTTACTCCCCCAAACTGTTGACAATCCGGTAACAATTTCCTGCTGCATCCACAACATAAAGTTGGGTGCCTATATAGCACAAATTGGATGCTCTCTCCACGACCCAGATACTTCGCAACAGTGACTCGCAGACCATTTGATCAGTTTGGCAAGAGATCGTGGGTGTGCTAATGTTGAAGCATTTGAAGTAAGAGATTCCTTTGCTGGCAAGATCAACAAGTTAATAGAACTGACTGCAGTCTGGAACCGCAAGACCGCTACGGTCGCAGGTTCGAATCCTGCCTCGGGCATGGATGTTTGTGATGTCCTTAGGTTAGTTAGGTTTAACTAGTTCTAAGTTCTAGGGGACTAATGACCTCAGCAGTTGAGTCCCATAGTGCTCAGAGCCATTTGAACCATTTTTTGAACCAATAGAACTGACCGAAACTAATTCCGGACCCGTTATATTCTTCCTTCTATTACTGTAACTGATCTCGGTTACCAACTAAATGTAGCGTATATCCTGGCTTCGAGTCCCGGTGGAGGCACACATTTTCTACTGCCCCGTTGATATTTATCGACGGCTGCATCAGCTAAAGGTCTGGATTTCAATGTAATTTCATTTGTCTTGTTATTATTATTATTCCCAACTCTGTACACGAACTGCACAAAATTACATAATGTAGATATTGAATTATTAAAACTTTTCTCATTATGCAGTGCCTTTCTGTCAACAAATTTTACAATCCAAATTATACAAGTAATTATTACAAGTAAATATTGTTATTTAGGTGACAAAGAACGACTTACTCGCTCTTCCAACTTTATTGGCAGTCTCAGCCCCTATATTTTTCTCGGCGCTTTGACGCTTGTAGGACGCGTTTGACAGCTGCCACAGTGGCGGATGATTCGCCACTTCTCGACAAGATTTTCACCATCTGCGTCAGGAAACGAAGGAGCCATCACACGTGAGGCCTTCCACAACAGAAATCGTGAGCGACCGTAGGAACTATTCGAGACGAACGATCGCCGTTTAATGACCGTGTCGGCAGACGGTGGAACGAACACAGCACAGTTCAGAGCAATAGCGTTCTACGATTGTCGTTCCACGATCATTGTTGAACGATAATGGCAACAGTCGCAACAAGGAGAACGTACCTTAAGGAGGAACAATCGTTTACACACCGTGGGCAAGTCAATCTTCGCAACACGCTGTAATCGTGAGTTGAAAAATCAATACGAGTCGAAGAAGTGGAGAAAAACAAGGCCATCGGTATATCGTCATTCAGTGCGCGTTTTTCGAGACCCGCACCGTGGTCTGCGCTCTGCTGACGGGAATCTAAACGCACCCGAGCATCTCGAGTTCGTCAGACGTGCTGCCGCCGCAGTTACTGGGCGACATAAGGCAACCAATGTTTTATCAACGTGATTCCCGCTTTCTCACGTCTGGCGGCGGAGCCTCTGGAGAGAACACTTGGAGAGCAGTGGAACGGTAGTTCAGAAAACGCGAAACGGTCTGCTCAGTCGCCAAACTTAACACTACTATGTTTTCATTTGTGGGAAAAATTAAAACAAGCACTCTATTAGGAAACAGCGATCACTGCCAAAGGCACGAAATGCCTTATAACGCGGACCTGTGCTGGCGGTAACTCCAGATGTAACTCAGCGTCCAGTATTATTTGTCGAAAATCATTTTATAGGGATGCTCGTTATCAACGTTTTGAGCACTTTGTATGACAGCCGTGACAATAAACAGACGACAGTATGTGAGAAAATGTTTTTTTTTGGAAATTTGTGGTAAGGTGTTATGGAACCAAACTGCAGAGATCATCGGTCCCTAAGCTTACGCACTACTTAATCTAACTTAAACTAACTTGCACTATGGAAAATACACACTGCCATGTCCGAGGGAGGATTCGAGCCTCCGACGGGGGGAGCCGCACGGACCGTGACAAGGCTCCCCAGACCGCGCGGCTACCCAGTGCGGCCCGTATGTGAGTTCGGGTTTGCTTACATTTGGTATAATAGGGCATACATTTGTGGAACCTGTACTCATGACGATGGGCAGTGGTTTGCGGGTACGTATTCTGGTGAGTCACAGAGAATGTTACGAATACATCGAGATATTGAAACGAGTGTGATTTCTTAAAATACGATGATATACTTTTTTTAACGGCGTCCGAATGCGCTTGAACAGACGAGTACAGGGATGTGGAGAGTCTTGATTTTAGAGTTGAGCCGGCCGGAGTGACCGTGCGGTTCTAGGCGCTACAGTGTTGAGCCGAGCGACCGCTACGGTCGCAGGTTCGAATCCTGCCTCGGGTATGGATGTGTGTGATGTCCTTAGGTTAGTTAGGTTTCATTAGTTCTAAGTTCTAGGCGACTTATGAGCTCAGAAGTTAAGTCGCATGGTGCTCAGAGCCATTTGAACCATTTGATTTTGGAGTTGAAACTTTTCGTAAAATAATCCGAGAAATGTTCTAAGAGTCAAAGGCAAGTCGGCTGGAGTCGACTATCGCGTTTAAACACGCTCATGGTAGGCTACTTGTTTGTGTAAGCATGTCGACTGTTTACTCGTCTGCATTGCAGGACCAGCAGGAACTGTGTCTGCTGTCGGCAGGTCATTTCCGCTGTAAGGCTCCTCGCACGCTGATGAGGAGAAGTTGGACGTGCCTCTTCTGTACGGCGAATGCCGAAGAAATGCTGTCGAGACGGCAGGGACGGCCATCCCGATCGACGCTGCCCGTCGCGTGAGGCACTCGCACGAGTTCTGAGGCCAGCAGCGCGAGCGGGCGGTTCCGGCGCCAGGCGGGGGGCGGCGAAAGTCGTGTGAAGTTAGCACCCCTTTTTCGAGAAATATACATTTTTTTCAGAGTTCTTGATAGATATGGCATAGTTCTAGAGTTCTTTGTACAAAATTTCAATAGTTCTGCAAAATTTAGCGAAGAAAACAACAAAATTCGAAAAAATTTTCGTATCGAAAACGTTCTTTGGCAATTTCCGCAAAATGTAGGAGTTCTGAGCACAGTTCTGAAGAGAGCTCCAAGAGTTCTTTCGAAAATCCAAGTAACATCTTTTTGTGCAGCTAATAGTTTACGAGATAATTGCATTTCAATGAGAAAATATTTTCACTTACTGTGAAGTTGGCACCCTTTTTTTTAGAAATATATATTTTTTTTCAGAGTTCTTGATAGATATGGCATAGTTCTGGAGTTCTTTGTACAAAATTTCAATACTTCTGCAGAATTTAGCGAAGAAAACAACAAAATTCGAAAAAATTTTCGTATCGAAAACATTTTTTGTCAATTTTCGTAAAAATTAAACTTGTACAACAGTTCTTAGGACAGTTCTGAACAGAACCCCAAGAGCTCTATCGAAAATCCCAACAACATTTTTCTATGGCGATAATGGTTTGAGATAAATTGATTTAATATGGGACACACTTTCTTTACGGAAAATATAAATATATTCGTACAATAGTTCTGATGACAGTTCTGGACACCACGTGAAGAGTTCTATCGAAAATCCTAGTGAAATTCTTTTGTGCAGGTAATAGTTTAAGAGGTAATTGCAACTTAATTAAGAATTCCATAAGAGCTCCTACTGTGAAGCTGGCACCCTTTTTTTCAGAAATGTATACTTTTTTCAGATTTCGTGATAGATATGGCATAGTTCTAGAGTTCTTTGTACAAAATTTCAATAGTTCTGCAGAATTTAACGAAGAAAACAACAATACTCGAAAAAAATTTCGTATAGCAAACATTCGTTATTAATTTTCGCAAAAAGTAAATTCGGACAACAGTTCTGAGGGCAGTTCTGAACAGAACCCCAATAGTTCTATAGAATATCCTAATTAGAATTTTTTGTGCAGCTAACACGTTACGATATAATTGCAATTTAATTAGGGAACCTCTTCACTTACTGTGAAGTTGGAATCCTTTTCTTCAGAAATATATATATATTTTCAGAGTTCTTGATAGAAATGTCATAGTTCTAGAGATATTTGTACAAAATTTGAATAGTCCTGCATAATTTAGCGAAAAAAACAACAATACTCGAAAAATTTTTCATATCGAATACATTCTTTGTCAAGTTTCGCAAAAAGTAAATTCGTACAACAGTTCTGAACAGAACACCAAGAGCTCTATCGAAAATCCTAATAACATCTTTTTGTGGCGATGATAGTTTATACGGCAACTGCTTTGATGTTAGACCCACTTTCTCCACAGAAAAAGTAAATTCGTTCAACAGTTTTGATGAACAGTTCTGGTTAACACGTCATGACTTCTATCTATAATCATAATAACATTTTTTGTGGTTGTAATAGTTTGTATGGTAATTGATTAATTGTGGGGCACTCTTACTCAAAAAAAAAAAAATTATGTCTGTTCGTATGCTCTGATGCCAGCTCTGGATAGCATTGTAAGAGTTCTATCGAAAAAACTAGTAACATATTCTGTGCAGGTAATTGTTTACGTAGTAACTGCCATTATTAAGGAATGCTTATGAGCATTTTCCGTGAAGTTTGAACCCCTTTTACGATAAATATAAATTTTTTTCACAGTTCTTGATATATATGCAATAGTTCTAGATTTCCCTGCTCAAAACACGAATAGTTCTACAGAATTTCGGGAAGAAAACAATAACACGGCAAAATTTTGGTATGGTAAAAAATTATTTGTCAGTTTGGAAAAAATAAATTTGTATAACAGTTCTGTTGGCAGTTCTGGATAGCACCGGAAGAGTTGCATTGAAAATGATAAGAACATTTTTGTGGCGATAATAGTTTATACAATAATTGTTTTAATCTGATACTCACTTTATCTAATATAGCAAAATTCGTAGAATAGTTCTGATGATAGTTCTGAATATCACCCACAGAGTTCTACCAAAAACTATAATAACATTATTTGTGACGATGACATTATATGAGATAATTAATGTGGGACTCACTTTTGTCATGTAAAAGTTTATAAATTCGTACAAAAGATCTGACGGCATTTCTTAATACGACCCTAAGAGTTCTACCGACAACTGTAATAACATTTTTTGTGGGGATAACAGTTATTGAGATAATAGCATTTTCGAGAGACCCACTTGGTCTACATTATAATAAATTGGCACAACCCTTTTGCTGCCAGTTCTGGATAGCACCGAAAGAGTTCTTTTAAAAACCCTCATAAGATTTTTATGGTGCCAGTAGATTATGAAATAGATTGTGTGTTCTCTCTGCAGTGGGTGTGCGCCGATGTGAAACTTACTGGCAGATAAAAACTGTGTGCCGGACCGGGTCTCTAACCCCAGGCTGTGACCAAAGAATATCCTTTCGTCCAGGAGCGCTTCTTCTGCAATTTTCGTAGGACAACTTCTACGAAATTGGGAACGCAGGAGATGAAGTACTGCTGGAAGTACAGCTATGAGTACGATCGTAAATTCTCACTTTTATTTTGGAAAACCGAAAATCGAAAACCGGATGTATATTCTACTAAATACAAAAAGTCTAAATGTTCAGCACTATACAAATGCCAGTACACCTTCTTAAGACTGACTGTAGTAACTGTAGGTGGAAGCGTGGGATGTGCACGCTTAAATGATTCAAGGAGAGAAGGCTCGTCAGTGCAAAACAAACAGATGGCTGAGAGAGCAGATACATTCACACGCGCCACTAACCAGATGGTGTCACACCTGTCGAGAATCGCACCAGAGGTACAATGAGCTGTGGTGGAGTGCTGTTGGCGTGGTTACTATGCAACTTACTTGATGGGCATCAATGCACCGTTATATTAATGTACAATACTTGAGAAACAATGTCATTCACACACTCCGAGTTCCTTATCACTCAGTACTAGACCAAATTACCGGCCTGGTGATAAGCAGCCTATGTACCTCACCGACTACACATCTTCGTGTTATATGAAAAAAAAAGAGAAAAATACCAAGGGACACAAAATATGAATCCGGATAAACCGGAAATCCGGATTATTGAGGACCAAATAAACGAGGTTCTTATTTACAAATTGCGATCTTCTTATTAACTTTAATACTGTATCCCCTCAACATTATAACACCTCTATCAGTCATGTATTGAATTAGGATTTAAACATACTACTTAGTTCGTTTGTACGATATATTCAGTAAATATACTTACATTTCTATACATTGTAAAGACTTTTAACTCTCGCTGTAGTGTAACTCATCAAACTTCCGCACTTCCTTTCTAACTAGAACAAATGTTTGCAACAATATTAACGACATCAATTTCAAATTTATTCGTTACACACAGCACATGTTTTTATGTATCCTAGCGGCTGGTGATGTTGCAATATAACTTTCATCCATGAGGGTCCTGGGCATATTTTTAGCTGTTAGTGGGTCCTGGATGTCATGAGAGTTCAAAACAATTACTGATTTACGTGATAAAATTAATCTGGTTCTTCCTGATTCTAAAAATATACACTTCATGTGTGCCTTTCATTGTTGTATGTATGATTCAGTATCGACGCTAATGCTCTCTTGATGAGATATGAGCCGATTGCTGGTTTTTATCCACTGTGCCCTTTCGTATTTCATTTCAGCGATTAGTTTATTTGTTTATCAACGTAGTAAGTAGTACAAAGCTAATCCAGAATGTAAACTGCACTGAAATTCTGTTTGAACTGTTTAATAGTCAGTGTCCGGTGTCTGAACGTCAAATATCAGATTAATACACTGCGCCTGGTTGCGTTATTTTATAGGAATTTTATTATTTTAAGTGGCAAGTACTAGATAATGTTGAAGAAATTCGAAGCATATTGTTCGAAGAGCATAATATTATTCGAAATTTACCTGTACCAATAGGTGCAGCCAAAGCAGCATTTGTGATGCTGTAATTACCTCATAGATAACGATATTTGTCTACTGTAGTTTTGTATTCCAATCAGAATTTTGAGAGCATCAAAGCCTCATTTCAGCGTGAGAGAGGGGTAAAATCAATAGATGATATTGAATTGAAAGCCTTCATCAGTCTCTTGTTTTTAATTGTTGTTAACAAAAGTAACAGATAAAGCCTGGAAGATCTGTGTGGAACTGATGGTGATGGCATTGAAAAATTTCACCTCGCAAACGAACATAAAACGTTTCAAATTTATTCTGGAGAGCCTTAGATTTTACAGTCGCGCTATTCGTGATGAAAGGAGACAATTAGACAAGCTAACAGCTATTCGGGAAATATTTACTGTGTTTGTATGCAACTACCACAAATCTTACACCCTTGGAGAAAATGTTACAGTAGGCAAGAAGCTGGAAGGATTCTGTGGAAGGTACAGTTTTCGCCAATATGTATCAATCAAAACAAACGAGTATGGATTCTTAAGTAAGGATTCTTAAGTATTTTACCTGTACAATTTGGAAATATACGCTGTGTTGCAACCAGAAGGATTTACCAACTGAGCAATAAACAATTTGATGTTGTTCTGTGACTGTGTAAACCTATATATCAGTCAGGTCGAAATGTGAAAGCGGACAACTGGTTTACTAGTACTGGAATGATAATAGAGCTATGAAGGGAGAGTTTTTCTTTTGTTGGCATGATGAAGAAAAACAAGTGTGGAGATTTCTCTAGAGTTTGCTATCAGTAAAAGAAGGGCTGCCCACATTTCCTTTTTTGACTTCCACAAGATTGAACTCTAGTTTCCACCGTACCTAAAAGGGGAAGTGAGTGATCCAGGCATCACGTTTGCATGAAGATAATTCAATAGATGCTGACATTGTAGATAAACGGAAGCCATCCACCGTAAATTTTAAAATAGCGTTAAGTGTAGTATTTTCACAGCGGATAAGCCGAATGCTTTGTACAACGCTGCAAGAAATGTGCGCCGCTGGTCAATGGTTGTATTTTTGTAATGATCAGTACAGTTGGAATCTATGCACAAGTGATTTATTGTGGCAACAGGAAGAATTGTATCAAAAGGAAAGGGTTCCTGAATCAGCTTTGTTATACAATGTTGTTTTCTTCGCTAAATTCTGCATAACTATTGAAATTTTGTACCGAGAACTCTATAACTATGACTTATCTATCAAGAACTCTGAAAAAAGTATATATTTCTGAAAAAAAGGGTGCCAGCTTCACAGTAGGAGCTCTAATGGGGTGCTTAATTAAGTTGCGATTACCTCTTAAACTATTACCTGCACTAAAAAATTCTACTAGGAATTTCGATAGAACTCTTCACGTGGTGTCCAGAACTGTCATCAGAACTGTTGTACGAATATATTTATATTTTCTGTAGAGGAAGTGTGTCCCACATTAAATCAATTTATCACAAACTATTATCGCCATAGAAAAATGTTATTAGGATTTTCGATAGAGCTCTTGGGGTTCTGTTCAGAACTGTCCTCAGAACTGTTGTACCAGTTTAATTTTTGCGAAAATTGACAAAAAATGATTTCGATAGAAAATTTTTTTCGAGTATTGTTGTTTTCTTCCCTAAATTCTGCAGAACTATTGAAATTTTGTACAAAGAACTCTAGAACTATGGCATACCTGTCAAGAACTGTGAAAGAAATATACATTTCTGAAGAAAAGGGTGCCAACTTCACAGTAAATGAAAAGATTTTCTCCTTAAATTGCAATTATTTCGTAAACTATTAGCTGCACAAAAAAATGTTAATTGGGTTTTCGATAGAACTCTTGGAGTTCTGTTCAGAACTGTGCTCAGAACTGTTGTACTCATTTACAATTTGCGAAAATTGACGAAGAATGTCTTCGACACGAAAATTTTTTCGAATATTGTTTTCGTCGCTGAATTTTGCAGAACTATTGAAATTTTGTACAAAGAACTCTAGAACTATGGCATATCTATCAAGAAATCTGAAAAAAGTATACATTTCTGAAAAAAAGGGTGCCAACTTCACAGTAAGTGAAAAGATTTTCTCCTTAAATTGCAATTATCTCGTAAACTATTAGCTGCACAAAAAAATGTTAATAGGGTTTTCGATAGAACTCTTGGAGTACTGTTCAGAACTGTGCTCAGAACTGTTGTACTTATTTACAATTTGCGAAAATTGACGAAGAATGTCTTCGATACGAAAATTTTTTCGAATATTGTTTTCGTCGCTAAATTTTGCAGAACTATTGAAATTTTGTACAAAGAACTCTAGAACTATGGCATATCTATCAAGAAATCTGAAAAAAGTATACATTTCTGAAAAAAAGGGTGCCAACTTCACAGTAAGTGAAAAGATTTTCTCCTTAAATTGCAATTCTCTCGTAAACTATTAGCTGCACAAAAAAATGTTAATAGGGTTTTCGATAGAACTCTTGGAGTTCTGTTCAGAACTGGGCTCAGAACTGTTGTACTTATTTACAATTTGCGAAAATTGACGAAGAATGTCTTCGATACGAAAATTTTTTCGAATATTGTTTTCGTCGCTAAATTTTGCAGAACTATTGAAATTTTGTACAAAGAACTCTAGAACTATGGCATATCTATCAAGAAATCTGAAAAAAGTATACATTTCTGAAAAAAAGGGTGCCAACTTCACAGTAAGTGAAAAGATTTTCTCATTAAAATGCAATTATCTCGTAAACTATTAGCTGCACAAAAAAATGTTACTTGGATTTTCGAAAGAACTCTTGGAGCTCTGTTCAGAACTGTGTTCTGAACTCTTGTAATAATTTACATTTTGCGGAAATTGCCAAAGAACGTTTTCGATACGAAAATTTTTTCGAGTATTATTGTTTTCGTCGCTAAATTCTGCAGAACTATTGAAATTTTGTACAAAGAACTCTAGAACTATGCCATATCTATCAAGAACTCTGAAAAAAAATATCTTTCTGAAAAAAAGGGTGCCAACTTCACAGTAAGTGAAAAGATTTTCTCATTAAAATGCAATTATCTCGTAAACTATTAGCTGCACAAAAAAACGTTACTTGGATTTTCGAAAGAACTCTTGGAGCTCTGTTCAGAACTGTGCTCAGAACTCTTGTACTTATTTACATTTTGCGGAAATTGCCAAAGAACGTTTTCGATACGAAAATTTTTTCGAATATTGTTGTTTTCTTCGCTAAATTCTGCAGAACTATTGAAATTTTGTACAAAGAACTCTAGAACTATTCCATATCTATCAAGAACTCTGAAAAAAATGTATATTTCTCGAAAAAGGGGTGCTAACTTCACACGACTGGCGGCGAAGAGGGCTGCGGCCGACGCAGCTCACGAGGGAGCCGTGCTGGCTGCGGCGGTCGTTCAGCCCGCGGTGCGTCGTGCCGGGGAACGCGGGACCGGCCAGGCGAAAGTCATCCGCACCTCGCATCGACACAAATTCCACCCTCGTCGTCTGTCACTGCATCGGCTGCCCGGAGGACGTGATTTCGAACGTCGGTGCAGAATTCTGCCGCTTTGCTCTGCGGCGCCTGGGACGCGACACTGCGATTCTCCAACGTGTCACCCCTTTACCGAGCAAGCTACGCTCACGAACGGCAGTAATGTAGATTTACGTAACGTGCACTGCTGGCCAGCTCAAAGTCCACGCTGGCCCCGTCACGCACACCACCGACGACCGGGGAGCGTAAACGCCTGGTGCGGCGCCATAGGAAACTCCACCGTGAGTTCTCACGTCATCGCAGGGCTGTTGAATAAGCACCCTTCTCTACGAACACTCCGTCTCATCTCCTGGAAGACGGACCGCTGGATAAGAGTCAGCGTACGTGGTTCCGACAAGACGGCTGCCCAGCTCGGTCTTCCCGCGGTGCGACGCAAATGCGGATATTTCCTGACCGTCCGATAGGAAGCAGTTCTGCACTGCAGTTGCCTGCCGCTCTCGATTGCTCATCTCTGAGGGCAGCGTTGGAAGGTGCAGCCTGTCACGAAGCCCCAGTCACACCAGGCTGTGTGCGCCGTCGCATCCCCACAGTACGCTACGACGTAACATCCAGTCTACTTTTATCTGTTCATCTTTCTCTCGAACGGCTATCGCAAGTCTGCAGTCGATGGTAAACAATTCGAGCACGTAGTTAAGTAAAGTGTAAAACTACGTTTCGTTAAGAAAAATATTTATTTTCTGGGTGGCATGTCGTCACTCATTGTGAATAAAATGTTTAAGTGTCTTTCGACTGATTACAATTTCACGTAGTATCTGTAGACACATTTTTCAACAGCAGGTGTTTTGCCTTTAAGAAGCATTCAGCAGTCGCCTGCGAAAGACGGGTCAGGTCTTATTATTATTATTGCGAATAGGCCATCTGGCGATCACATTCCAATTTCAGTTATTCGTTCTCCGTTCTCTTTTTTTTCTTCAGGTATGCCTTCATCTCTTCACCATATTTCTTCATTCTGTATTCCGATCCTTTTGAACCCGTTTTTTCAGCTACCCTACCATAGGATCCTTCCATTTTCAATCATTTCTCCCGAAAGCCTTCTCTGTTGTTTATATCTTCCAATTTCGTATTGTTGCTTTCTAAATTCTGTTTCACTTCGTTGACCCAGCTTGTTGAGAGCTTCCGAAAATCTTATTAGTTAATCTACTGTCTTGCATTCGAAACAGATGTCCAAAAAACATGAGTCTTTTTTTTCTCATTACGTTTGAAATATGTTCTAGGTATACTTTGGTCTACTTCAGCATTAATTCATAATTTCCTACTTTCTGCTGTGTTTTGTGGTCCTAATATTTTCCTTGCAATTCGCCTTCCTGGTACTTCTAATTTATCTAAATTGTAGTTTAATGCCAGGTATACGCTTACATGTAGGCATTCTGGCTTCACTGCTGTGCTGTAATACCCTACTTTTGCATTTTTCGATAGACACTTTATTTTGTAGATGTCTTTGCTGATACCATACGCTTTCCCCATGTTATGCAACCTTTCCTCTATTGCAGATTTCTCCAAAACATTTTGTTGCATTATCTCCTCTGGCTATTTGAATTTTCTTACCTTCACTATTTGGCCAATATCTGTTTTGAGAAATTTTGAAGCATCTTTAACGTCTGTTACAAAATTTGTGTTTTCTGCAGAAATTTTTAACCCGGTTCTGCCGGCTATTTCTTCCAAGAGATTTATTTGTGTTATAGTAGGCGCCACATTTTCGGAAAGTATAACAAAATCATCTGCAAATGCTAGACAGTTCATATCGATCTATTTGCTTCCTCTTTCTAACCTTATAGGTGATATGTTGAGTTCAATAAGTTTTTCGTTCCAAATTGTTACTGTTTTCCCTAACACACTATTAAAAAGAGTTGGTGACAGGCCGTCACCTTGGAGTACGCCTGTTTTTATTTTGAATGGCTGTCAAATTTCTCCCATAAATTTTACCTTACTCACTGTATCTTTGATTGTTTCACGGATTAGGTTTGCCAGTTTAGATTTAACGCCGAATTCTCGAATTATTTTATCTATAGTTTCTCTGTCAAGAGAATCAAAAGCCTTTTTGAAATCCAAGAACATACCTACAATATCTTTTGAATTAAGTAATCTGGAGCGCCCCCCACGAACCATGGAGCTTGCTGTTGTCATTGGTGGGGAGGCTTGCGTGCGTCAGTGATACAGACAAGTGTACTGTAGGTGCAACCACAACTGAGGGGTATCTGTTGAGAGGTCGGACAACGTGTGGTTCCTGAAGACGGGCAGCAGCCTTTTCAGTAGTTACAGGGGCAACAGTCTGGATGATTGACTCATCTGGCCTTGTAACACTAACCGAAACGGCCTTGCTGTGCTGGTACTGCGAACAGCTGAAACCAAAGGGAAACTACAGCCGTAATTTTTCACAAGGGCATGCAGCATTACTGTATGGTTAAATGGTTATGCGGTCCTCTTGGGTAAAATATTTTGGAGGTAAAAAAGTCCCCCGTCCGGCCTACAAAAGAGGACGCCGTTATCAGGAGAAAGAAAACTGGCTTTCTACCGATCAGGGTATGGAATGTCAGATTCCTTAATCGGGCTGGTAGGTTAGAAAATTTAAAAATGGAAATGGATAGGTTAAAAGTTAGATATAGTGGGAATTAGTGAAGTTCGGTGGCAGGAGGAACAAGACTTTGGGTCAGGTGAATACAAGAGTATAAGTACAAAATTAAGTAGGGGTAATGCAGGAGTAGGTTTAATAATGAATAAAAAGTATGAGTCCGACTAAGCTACTATGAACAGCATATTGAACACATTATTGTAGCCAAGATAGACATGAGGCCCTTTGCCTACCACAGTAGTACAGGTTTATATGCCAACTAGCTCCGCAGATGATGAAGAGGTTGAAGAAATGTATGATGAGATAAAGGAAATCGTTCAGATATTGAAATGAAACGAACATTTAACAGTCATGGGGGACTGGAATTCAGTAGTAGTGAAAGGAAGAGAAGGAAAAGTAGTAGGTGAATATGGAATGGGGGTAAGGAATGAAAGAGGAATTTTGCACAGAGCATAACTTCGGTTCAAGAATCATGAAAGAAGGTTGTATACATGGTAGAGGCCTGGAGATACGGGAAGGTTTTAGATACATTATATAAATGGTAAGACAAAGATTTAGGAACCAGGTTTTAAACTGTAATACATTTCCAGGGGCAGATGTGGACTCTAACCACAATTTATTGATTATGAGCTGTAGATTAAAATGAAGAAACTGCAAAAAGGTAGGAATTTAAGGAGATGGGACTTGGGTAAACTGAAAGAACCAGAGGTTGTACAGAGTTTCAGGGAGAGCTTTAGGGAACGATTGACAAGAATGGGGGGGAAAATACAGTAGAAGAAGAATGGGCAGCTTTGAGGGATGAAATAGTGAAGACAGCAGAGGATCAAGTAGGTAAAAAGACGAGGGCTAGTAGGAATCCTTGGGTAACAGAAGATACATTGATTTAATTGATGACAGAAGAAAATATAAAAATGCAGTAAATGAAGCATGCAAAAAGGAATACAAACGTCTCACAAACGAGATCGACAGGAAGTTCAAATTTGCTAGGCAAGGATGGCTATAGGACAACTGTAGGGATGTAGAGGCATATATCACTAGGGGTAAGATAGATACTGCCTACAGGAAGAGACCTTTGAAGAAAACAGAACCACTTGAATGACTATCAAGAGCTCAGGTGGAAAATCAGTTCCAAGCAAAGATGGGAAAGCAGAAAGGCGGAAAGAGTAAGTAGATGGTCTATACAAGGGCGATGTACTGGAGGCAATATTATGGAAATGGGAGAGCATGTGGATGAAGATGAAATGGGAGATATGATAGTGCGTGATGAGTTTGACAGAGCACTGAAAGATCTGAGTTGAAACAAGGCCCAAGGAGTAGAAAACATTCCATTAGAACTACTGGTAGCCTTGGGAGAGCCAGCCCTGACAAAACTCTACCATCTGGTGAGCAGGATGTACGAGACACGCGAAATACCCTCAGGCTTCAAGAAGAATATAATAATTCCAAAGAAGGTAAGTGTTGACATGTATGAAAATTATCGAAGTATTAGTTTAATAAGTCACAGGTGCAAAATATTAACACGAGTTCTTTACAGACGAACGGAAAAACTGGTAGAAGCCGACCTTGGGGAAGATCAGTTTGGATTCCGTAGAAGTGTTGGAACACGTGAGGCTATACTGACCCTACGACTTACCTTAGATTAAGGAAAGACGAACCTATGTTTCTAGCATATGTAGTCTTAGAGAAAACGTTTGACAATGTTGACTGTAATACTCTCTTTCAAATTCTGAAGGTGGCAGGGGTAAAATACAGGGAGTGAAAGGCTACTAGCAATTTATACAGAAACAAGATGTTATAAGAGTCGAGGGTCATGAAAGAGAAGAGAGCATGACAGGGTTGTAGCCTCTCCCCGATGTTATTCGATCTGTATAGTGAGCAAGCAGTAAGGGAAACAAAAGAAAAATTCGGAGTAGGAATTAAAATTGATGGAGAAGATATAAAAACTTTGGCGTTTGCCGATGACATTGCAGTTCTGTCAGAGACAGCAAAGGACCTGGAAAAGCAGTTGAATGAAATGGACAGTGTCTTGAAAGGAGGATATAAGATGAACATTAACAAAAGCAAAGCGAGGATAAGGGGATGTAGTAGAATTAAGTCAGGGGTTGTTGAGGGAATTAGATTAGGGAATGAGACACTTAAAGTTGTAAATGAGTTTTGCTATTTGGGGAGCAAAATAACTGATGATGGTCGAAATACAGAGGATATAAAATGTATACTAGTAATGCCAAGGAAAGCGTTTCTGAAGAAGAGAAATATGTTAAGATCGAGTATAGATTTAAGTGTCAGGAAGTCGTTTCTGAAAGTATTCGGGATGGAGTCTAGCCATGTTTGGAAGTGAAACATGGACGATAAGTAGTTTAGAGAAGAAGAGAATAGAAGCTTTCGAAATGTGGTACTACGGAAGAATGCTGAAGATTAGATGGGTAGATCACATAACTAATGAGGAGGTACTGAATAGAATTGGGGAGAAGAGGAATTTGTGGCACAACTTGACAAGAAGAAGGGATTAGTTGGAAGGACATGTTCTGAGGCATCAAGTAATCACCAATTTAGTATTGGAGGGCAGCGTGGAGAGTGAAAATCGTAGAGGAAGGCCAAGAGATGAATACACTAAGCAGATTCAGAAGGATGTAGGCTGCAGTAGGTACTGGGAGATGAAGAATTTTGCATGGGATAGGGTAGCATGGAGAGCTGCATGAAACTAGTCTCTGGACGGAAGAACAAAACAACAAGAACAACAACATCAACAGTTTTTAATTGATTCTTTCGTTATAGTAAGCCTGTCTGTATTATATATTATTAATCTTTGTGACTTTCTACGTTCTTAATTCGTCAGGAGTTTGCCTGATTTTGGAGAGGTACTGATCAGAATCAGATTCACTATTCGGTACTGTTTTCACATTCACAGTTTCCATTGCACTTTTTTGCGAAATAGCCACATGATCTAATTGAAATCGTCCTAACATTAGGTAAGGAGATATCCACGTTTCACCTTTTCTTGGGAGTTTCCTAAATAAGGTTGGTGTTAGTTTCTGATGAGACCTTTAACACGAGCTGATTAACCTCATAACATTTGTGTTGGTTATTCTATGAGCTGGGCACTGTCCTACTACATTTCTAAATTTCTTTCCTCTGCGTATTTGTGTACTGATGTCGGGTAATAGTAATACGATGTTTATCTTTGGAATTTTAGATATTTCAGTTTTTAAAAGGCAGCAGAATTCCTCTGTCTTTTGTGGATGTTGTTTTCATTTATTGTATATCTTGTTTTTGCATCTAACTGACAAGAAAGATTGTGTGTCTGAGGTGGATCTAAATTCTGTAACTATTCTAATTACGTTTTTATGAACACAGAAAGCTGTATACGGCATCAGATTCGTAATTTTTATTGCTGCTTTGCCTTTGAAGATTTTGTAGTTAGAAGAATCTATTACATTTTCTTCCAGGAACCTTTGTTTCTTGAATTGCTAAAATCTGAATTTGGTTTTTTAAGCATTTCCTGTTCTTTTTGTTTGCCATTCTTGATTAGAGAATTCGTTTTTCCGTGAACAGACTGTTTATCACGGTGAAGTATGAATGGCATCTCTATTTCGGCACTGATAAGTGAGCAGCATTATGGAGGGTTTCAATGGGAAACTGCGTGGCACAACTGTAGTTGTTTCTTAAAAACTGGAAACGTACATACGTCTGTAACAGTATACTTAAGACCCATCTGACGCACCAGGGGTCGGCGTTCAGCGTAGTTCCATACACAAAGCTGACAGCTGGCCCTGTGTCTGCGTGGCTACGTGGGGCTTCCTACAAGGGTGCAGCAGGTAGCGAAGCAGTCCAGAGCAACCGGTCCCGTGACGAGGTGTTTGCGAACTGAGCCTCCCCCACTGCTTGTCTACCCCAGTCGCTCACCCTCAGTGCAGGAGTTCCGTTTCTCAGACAGTGTCGTAGTCGATAGCTTTCATTCCGTGCGTTTTCCATTACGACTTCTGTTCTACGCAGTGTACACAATGGAAGTGATAACAACAACTAAAGGGAGGCCGTGTCTTATCAGGGATAGTCATCGGTACCGTATTCATAGGAAAAATGAAGAATATACGAACTGGATGTGTGTCAGTTATGAACGGAGTAGGTGCAAAAGGTCGTTTAAAAATTGGAAATGGTGAAATTGTTGCTCAACAGCAACATTCTTCTCCACCTGACAAAACAGATGTGGAGATAAAGAAAAGACTACATAATTGCAGAAAAAGAATTCGTGAAGAAAAGACAGTGCCTGTAGCCCAAATTTTTAAGCAGGAATTTCAAGATTTGAAAGATAAAGGGTTAGAATTCGTGTGCAAATATTCCGAATTATGACAGCTCCAAGACTCAATTGTGTAAGGCGAGAAGAGGAGCTATTGGGATAACCCAGAACCCTGGCTCTAGTTCGGAAATTCACTTTAGCGAAGACCTTTTGAAATTAACGGAAGGTAATAGTTTTTTGAAGATTGATGATGACTCTGGGCCGGCCGAAGTGGCCATGCGGTTAAAGGCGCTGCAGTCTGGAACCGCAAGACCGCTGCGGTCGCAGGTTCGAATCCTGCCTCGGGCATGGCTGTTTGTGATGTCCTTAGGTTAGTTAGGTTTAACTAGTTCAAAGTTCTAGGGGACTAATGACCGCAGCAGTTGAGTCCCATAGTGCTCAGAGCCATTTGAACCATTTTTTTTTATGACTCTGTTCCAGGCAAGAGACTTCTTGTATTTGCTTGTGAAGAAGCAGAGAAAATCCTTTGTGACAATGGAACTGTGCTTATGGATGGGACATTTGACAGCTGTTCGAAACAGTTCAAACAATTGTACACAATCCATGTCGACATCGGATGTACAGAAGAGGCAACTAAGATATTTCCTGTTTTATTTGCTTTGCTGCCAGACATAAGTAAAATTTATACGAAAGACATTTTTCTGGATTGAAATATAAGATGCCTCGGTGGTCACCAAAATCTGCATTGCTAGATTTTGAAATGGCTACAATTAAAGCAATGAATTCAGTGTTCCCTGAAACACAACTTTCCGGTTGTAATTTTCACTTTAACCAGTGTCTGTGGAAAAAGATACAGGAACTGGGATCAACGGAAGACTACAGGGATAGGGAGGAAGTCCGGTTGTTTTGTCGCATGTGTGCTGCAATGGCACATCTTCCACTTAACACTGTCGATGAAGCATGGATTTTAATAATGGAACAAATGCCAAGTAGAGAGAAGATCACAGCATTTGCAGACTATATGGTTGATCAGTGGATGGAAAATCCTAATATATCTATTGAAATGAGAAATGTTTATAACCAACGACACAGAACGACGAATGCTGTCAAAGGTTGGCATAGAAAACTGAGCTCCTGAATAAATCAGAAACATCCAAATGTATACTTTCTGATTCAGAAGCTGAAGGAGGAGGCAGTGAATGCTATTTTTGAAATTAAAAAAGATTCCATTGGCCTACCTCTTCAAAAAAGAAAGAAAAGGTACATAGATCTTGACAAAAGATTAAAATACATTATGAAAACATATGAAGACTCTGGAGATTTAAAAAGGCGTTTAAAATCTCTAGCCATTTTACAAAAAAATGAGTAAGAAATTACGATTGATAAGAAAAAAAGGTCTTTAATTTGCTACTGTAATTCTGAACAACAATAACAACAAAAACAAGAAGAAATAAATAAAAAGCAATAAAATGAAAAAAAACATTTAAACATGCCTATGTACTACGTGCATAGCCAGTCCTAAGCCTGGATAAAACGTGAAGGGATGTTCTTATTTTCATGTCAGTCGGAAAGTTCACTGTTACGATATTTATTTGTAGTCGGAAATACGAGCGTCACCACGGAGGGGGTCTAGAGACTCGAAAAGTTGGATGATAAAAAATTTACCGTGATGTTCTGCTTGCTGTGGGCCTTAAAAATATTGTTGTTTCAAAACGGTATGTGTAAATAAAGCACACATTTTACCAGCATCAATAATTTCGCAAAGTTAACTTGCCGATTCTGGAGTTTCGTCATATATGTCATACAAAACTAATTATTTGTATTTGGTGTATTTCATTCACAAAAGTACGCTTTTAAAGGTATTTCTGAAGTTCTAATACAAAATCTGCTATTTATTGAATTTTTAACTCAACAAAACTGAAATTTTACTTGGTAAATTTCTTACATAACATGGTCCCTCGTCCTGCGAAGCTTATAGAATTTTTGGTGAGGAATGCGGAATGAGGACTCAGACAGCTGGTTGCCCACTTTTCTGTCAGAGTCTTTTAAACACGAACATATTTGCCTTTATTGTGCTCCAACAGGAGCATTTTTCAGCTGATTATTATGTAGTTCATTTTATAAAGATGAAATTCCAACTAGATGAACTTTGGTGGACTCATCTGTATTAAGCAACGAATTTTATCATCTGTAGACATCAAGAACAACACTCTAGTTATCGAGACTTTAAACGCCTCATCGAACCAGAGGAAAATATTCTGTAATTTCTTTCAGATGAACACGCCCATTGTTGCGTAAATCTTTATCCAATTACTAACAGAAACCCGGCGTTGCCCAGATATTTATTCATCCCAGTTTTATGTCAGTTCATCCCCTCTTCCCTCATCTCTCTTGTCCACTTAGTCCTGCCTCATCTCTCTATCCACCTCCTCCTTCCGCCCATCCGTCGCCCTTTCCATCTCCTCCATCTGCCCCCTCTCTCACAACACATCCTCCTCCTCTCCATCCTCTTCTCCTTTTCCATCCATCTTCCCGTCTCTGTCCACCTCCTCTTCCGCTTTTTCTAATAGTACATCGAATTCACAATAACACCCCTAATTTATGTATTTATTACAGTGTTCCATTAGTCATTCATCACCTTCCCCCTTTCTCTGTTTACCTGCTGCTCCCTCTCTCTTTTAATCTGCTTCTCTCACTTCTCTGGATGCACCTCCTCCCCCCTCCCCGCCCCCATCACGTTCTCCTCACTCCGTATATCTCCTCCTCCGCCTGTCATGCCATCTCCTCTTTCCCTGACGAAACGATGTTGAATTTTTTTAAAGGTAGGCCAACCCTCCGCCATCCAGCATACGTTGGCTTTTATAAATGCCTTCACCACGAAAACATACTTACATGAGCCAACTCCCAAGCTGATCAGTCAAACGGTGTGTAATTATGTTGTAAGGTACCCTCCATCCACCATACACCGTATGAAATTTCACGTAGACGGTGAGGTTCCCCTTGTTTTGAAGATCAAATGTACAAAATTTCATCAAGATCGGAGCAACACTGTGGTTTTTGTTGAAATCCGTAAGTAAAGTACCCTCCACCATGCACTGAACGAAGTTTTATGTCGACAGTGACCTTCCTCTTGGTTTGGGAAATAGGGATTCATTTTTATACGCCCCGCTCCCTCTATGCCGACTTAGTTGCGAAACATAAATAATAGGTTCGAACAACAGAAATCATGTAATGAATTCTGTCGTATAAGGGGCAACATAGCTATTAAATAATAGCAACGAGATTACGAGAGCAGTCACTTTCAGTGTTATGTAAAATAACGTTATACATTGTAAATTATCACGACACAAAATGAAGATGATAAGCAATGTGAGACTTCCTTCCGTTTGCGTTTGAAACTCTCGGAGAACTCATGTGTGGTGAGGAGGGTGGGAGGGGAAAGCAAGGGGAGCCTCAATTTGTATTGCCGGCCCGGGCCTCTGACAGATTTAGTGCGAAACTGCTCCTAGGAAACCCCACGGTAGGAAACCCTACGACACCGCCTGTACGACGTCCGCAGGTCGTGGTCTAGTAGCTGACGTTGCTACCTCTGGATCACGGGCCCCCGGGTTCGATTCCAGGTCGGGTTGGTGATTTTCTCTGCCCGGGGACTGGGTGTTTGTGTTGTCTTCATCATTCCATCATCATTCGTGAAAGTGGCTACACTGGACTGTGGACATATTGGGAATGTGTACGGGCGCTGATGGCCGTGCAGTTGAGCGCCCCCCAAACCAAACATCATCATCGTGTCTGTGCGACATACGGGACGAAGAGTATAAAAACAAAGAAAACAAGAGAGAGTCGTGGCGAGCAGTTACTGCAGCCGTTTTGGCAGAAAGGGGGGTGGTCTAGATGACAACCAGAAATCAGATCTTGGCGAGTACTAACAGTAAAATGTTTTTTTAGTATCTATAAACAGTGTACAGATTCATGAATAAAATGCCAACAAGTGAATTGCTACACTAATAAAACTACGTCTTTGTTCGAGGATGTTACCGCAACGATCTTGCAGCGGTACAGATCGAAGCAATGATATAGAAGTAATCAGCAAAACGATCTCTGATACTTTTCCCATTATTATTCCCTTTTGTCTAATGTGCAGGAAGACTTTCCATACTGCACGTCAGTGTGTCACCGAAACTGTAGCCATCATGTTTGTGGAGTGCGCAACATGCTTGAATGACAGTATCTGCCACAATCACATTAACTTCGGTTGGACGTCGAAAAATTCTCCATTTATTGACTAAAGTGCCAGATGCACATTCTACATAGCGACGTCATCGTGACATCCTCTAACTGAAGACTTTTTGTTTATCAGTCAGGTTTTTTGTGGGATATGGTCTCATTAAGTTGTTACTCACCGCGAAAACCTCATCAGCTACAAACACGTCACGTATTTTCGGCCACAACGATCACTGAGAAGTGGTGAAGCAGCTGGCAAATTCAAAGTTTGATTCTAAATTTTTTTAGCTAATGCAGTAGCTTTGAATATGTTACAGTCTCCTTGATGACCAAATGACCCAGCGTTTATGAATCTGAAACAATAATTGCTGTCTGCTATGGCCGTCAGTACAACAGAAAAGTACTTTTTGCAATTGTAATAATCGCTGCCTGATCTCCACGGTTTAACGATTGTGACGTGTTGTTCGTCTATGGATCCCGTACAGTGACGGAAGTTTGCTGTCTTCTCATGTTGGTCGCTAATATTCTTCCACTCTTCTGTGGTGAGTTGTTTCATGTATTCCTCTTTTAACATCTGCCAAATGATTGTGCGTGTGTGCCTAATAATGCCAGCAACTGTAAATCGGCCGAGCAGAAATTTAAAATGTAGAGAACGCTTCGAATTCGCATGCCCTAGATACCTGTAAAATTTGACTTGATGCATTATAAATGGTTGGCGAAAGCCTGCGGATTTTCTTTTTACTAATTTTTTGCACTTTCAGTTTCGGGAAATCAGTCCCATTTTAAAGTGTGTTTTCTGGGCGCTATGCCATTTATTTGTGATGATTTACATGTGTGATGTGCTAAGTGATTTGTTGTCTTTACTGTAATGCATAAAAGCGCATAAAATTTTTAATTAATGATCGATCTGAATATAAAGACCAATTAAAAATTGCACTTTTTTTTATACGTTACAGTAAAGGCAACAGAATTATGGAGCACTTCACACATGCGAAACATCACGAATAACTCGCGTATCACAGAGAAAAAGCAACTGAAAATAACAACCGTTCCCCGAAACACGTTGTGGAGAATTTTCTGCATCACATTGTGACCGAGGAACCTGTGGCGTGGGGAAGGGGTGGTGGGAGAGAGGGGGGGGGAGATGAGCACCCGCCAAGGGCGCTCGTAGAGAGGGGGCCCAAAAGCTGACAGCCAAACATTAATACAAACAAGACTGTTTAACCGTGCAGTACTACACTTATGCGCAATCCTCCTGAACTGGGGAACAGTTAATAATTAAATATTAATGAAATGCAGTTGCAAATTACGAATGCGATTGTACAATTACAGTCACCTACGTCTGCTTCGTTGCGTCCACATTCGTCTCGTCCTCCAGCGTCACTTTCGTCGTCACAAAATAGTCGGTCGAGAATCTACTCGTACGGCAATTTTTTCACAGCCATTTGCAGCAAAACTGTTTGATAAAATAAAAAAAGCTCTATTATTCACCCCTTGGACTTGTGTAGTTTATAATTATTAAAAGTTCCTCAGCTTTTCACTTTGGACTTGTTTTCTTCCTTGCGTCCATATGTTTTTGATTTTCAAATTCATTCCTATTGAGATCTTGGGTATGAAGTTATGTGCACTGATTTTCTACTTGTATATCGTACAAGTAATTGTCAGTAGGGCAATACCGATTTCCGGGTGTCTACTAGGCAACGTATTTTAGACAGTCGGATTCTGTTGACGATGTGGAGGATTTTCTTGATCAAGCGAGAGTCGTCCACTCTTGCTATATGACCATAGAATTCTATGTGCCTTTTCAGTGCAAGTGAGGCGAACCACTCCGTCAGCGAATATAGTTCTTCCGAGCGTTTGCGCTCCCAGATATCATTTGAATTTTGGGTCTAAATATTTTCTGTTTTGCCGTTCTATTTTCTCCGTGTCTTTGACATCGGTAGGCGTCTCCGTCGAGTGGAGCACTTCTGTGAGGCGACTGTGTGGTGGTGACAAAGGTTGGCTCTGATGGGCAGCGACTTCTTGTTGTACACATACCACGTAATTGCGCAGGCTTGCGCAGTTTTTGTTCACGTGTTTTATAAGCTACTCTTCCGTTGCTAGTGTTTCCAGCAGTTTCCTCTAGGTACTTCAACTGTTCTACTTGTGTGGTGTTACCATACTTGGTTGCAAGTGGGGAGAATTTTGGGCTCTTGCAGTCTGTGTATTGCGTTTTTTCGTAAGAGATTTGGAATCCGGTCTTGATGGCGGTCTCATGGCGTGGCTGGCTTCCTTGCTAGACCCTGCTACGGTCGCAGGTTCGAATCCTGCCTCGGGCATGGATGTGTGTGATGTCCTTAGGTTAGTTAGGCTTAAGTAGTTCTAGGTTCTAGGGGACTGATGACCACAGATGTTAAGTCCCATAGTGCTCAGAGCCATTTGAACCATTTGAACCTTGCTAGATCGTCAGCAAAAGCAAGGCACTTGATGTTCATTCGTTTACCTTCCGTTCCCATACTTATCGCAGGTATTTATTTCTCCCGAGTTTGGTGATCTTATTGAGTGCTGTTGAATAGGCGTGGGGATAGTCCAGATCTAATTTGAAAAGTTTCGGAGATTTCGCCCATTAATGTTACTTTAGAGCTGTATCTGTCAGGGCCTGTTCGATTAACATAGTCGTCTCGTTCTGCACACCGCATTCACCAAGAACATTAAACAAGTTGATGCGGTCAAATGAAACGCAACGCTGTTGTGAAGTCTATAAAAGTAGAAACTTTGAAGTTTGCAGTATCGTCTTGAGGTTCCAGATCTGTTGCGCATCTGGTCGGCCAGGTCGGAAGCCTGCCTATCAAATGGTCTGTCTGTCTGTTGCTCCAGTCTGGTAAGCAGAGCGTGTGAGACAATTGGTAGAAGTGAAATACCTCGGTAAATGTTTGGATCTGTATCACACGCCTTTGTGTGTAGTGGCTGGATCAAAGCAGTTTTCCAAAGCTGGTATTATGCTGTTTTCCCATATATTAGCAATGATGGTTGGTAATTTGTAAACCAAGAGTTCACTTCCGATTGTGAGCATTATTATTATTATTATTATTATTATTATTACTACTATTATTGACGAATTATCCCCAGAAATGGGTGACGTTAAGCAAATAACTCGATCAATTTTTCTTTGAGTTCTTCTTGTTCCTCCAATAGGCTTTCCCTCTTTCCGAAAATGCTTGTTTAGGCTCATCCTACCACTTAGGTCTGTACTGTTTTTCTTTTGGTTGTTCTGATATAACTTCCCATTCGTCTACTTTGTGTCTGAAGGTGTCTCTTTCTATAATGTCGGCTGGTCTTATGTTTGCATTATTTATGTCCTTTCGAATTTCATCCAGCCAAGGTGTGGAATTCTTAAGTGAGGTTACATAATCTATTATTCTCTTCGGTTACATAATCTACTATTCTCTTCGTCAATAGATTTTCTGGTAGTCGGCTGAGATGCCCAAGAAATTTAATTCTCCTTTTCCTAACATCACTTTCGATGTTTGAAAACTTTTCTGTTGTTTAAACTGATGGTAGCCTATAACCGTCTTGGGTATGTCTTCCTCCTAGAATTTTCCTGATGATCTTTCTCTCTTATTTTTTGATGTCTTCAAGTTATTGTTTTCTGTTAGGGGTTAGTGTTTCACTTGCATAGAGGATTGCTGGTTTGATGACAGTGTTGTAGTGTCGAATTTTTGCCCCTCTTCACACTGACATTTTGTTGTAGAGGTTTTGCGTTAACCATAATCCTTTTTTAATTTTTTGGAGGCGTTATTCTGAGATGTTTTCAATACCTGTCGGTTCGGTGAATTCTCCAGGGTTTTAAAGTATGGGACCCGGTTAAGTTTACTATGTTTTGTTTTCAAGCTTGCAATTTCTGTTTTTAAACAAATAAATTCTGTCTTCTCAAATGAAGTTTGTAAACCTACTTTTTCTGCACATGATTTCAGTATTTCCAGCTGTTTGAGTGCAGTCTGCTCATCCTCTGTTAGGTCGTCTGCAAATGCAAGATATGGTATGTAGAGGTTGTTTTTGGCAACGCCCAGTCGGATTGGCTCCCAAAACCCACATTTCTTGAGCTCTTTCCCCCATTCTTCCATGACTTTGTCTAGAACTACGTTGAACAGAATAGGAGAGAATCCATCACCTTGTCTCACACCTGTTTGAATGTCGAAGGATTCTGAGACGACTCTCATACATTTTTATTCGGATTTCGTGCCAATTAGTGTTTGTTTTATGATTTCTCATGTTTTGGGATATAATCCCCTCTCTTCTAAAATTTGGAATAGTGAGGGCCTGTCTATTGAATCGCATGATTTTTTGAAATCTACAAACGTGCATACTACACCCGTTTTTGTCTGAGAGCTCGCATTTTGAGTATGGTTTTGTGGTTGAAAATTTGTCCAAGCATGATCTGTTCAGTCTGAATTCTGCTTGATATTCTGCTACTTAGGGTTCTATTTGCTGTTGTGTGGTATTCAAGAGACAAGCTGATAGAATTTTGTAGGTGACTGGTAATCGAGAGATTCGCCTATAGTTGTTTACATCTGATTTATTACTTTTTTATGTAGTGGATGAATAGAGCAATCTTCCAGTCATCCAGGATTTTTTCGGTTTGCCATTATTTGTATTATTGTTATTACTATTAATTGGAAAACTAGTACAGTTTCATATTGCAGTAAAAGAACTACATAAAAACGGAAATGTGGTAAGAAACGCTTAATGGCTACACTATACTGGGATAGGTGGTGCCTGAACAATGCTGATACCTGATAGTGAAAAACACAACTATTTCAAAAAAGATTGGACCTGCTACAGGAGCGTAACTACGTACAGTCTTGAGGACCGTGGGGTGAATACCCACAGTGAGTACCCCTCTGTCTCCTGCTTGTCCACCCCAATGCCGACTAAATAAAACGTCGCCCACACATTGTTTCTCATCTCTGTATCACGTTTAGACCAAAAAATTTGTAGATATTCTACACCACTCATGATAAATGTTCCGTTATAGTGTTGGCCAGTCCGCAACTCGTTGTCTAGTCACTAGCGTTGCTGAATGTGGATCACGGGTTCGATTCCCGGCCGGGTTGGGGATTTTCTCTGCCCGAGGACTAGGTGTTTGTGCTGTCCTCATTATTTCGTCCTCATCATCATCATTCGTGATAGCGGCTAGATTGGACTGCATAAAAAAATGGATTCCGTAAAAATTGGGACTTTGTATGGGCGCTGATGACCGCGCTTTTGAGAGCCCCACAAACCAGACATCATTATCATTGTGTTGGTCAAATCACTTGCTCACGACTGGACGCCTTTCGTTCTATATATTCAATGAACTGATGTCCGAGATCGGTTTCTGACCTGGGTAATAGAGGTAAATGATTCTGCTATCTTAAGGGCACCACACCGTGGTTCAAGTAGAAAAAAAAACGATTTTCGGTTTTCATCATAATTCGATAGATCACGGTTTTATTCAAGTACTCTGGAAATTTTTTTTCCCAGCATTTAAAGAGCATTTTCCTACCACGTGTGTTTATGAACCACGCCCACTTCTCTGTCACCCACTTTTATGCATATATTTTAGATCTTTATATCCCCTACATTGCACGTTGGGGATTTCTTTTTACTCCCAAGTGTGTTGGCTATCCTTGCAATGCAACGACCGATATTCTTTTGTTTCTGCAGTTTGTAAAATTGTTTGTAACACTGTTCACCGGACAGGGTTGGTTAACTAAAACTGAAATAGAAAACTTGCAGGTATACTATGGGCAGGCAATTAGGAGAAACAAAAAAAATCTGGAGGCAATGAAGAGAGATGTTTGGGCCATATTCTTCCATAAGTCCTCTACTGATGATAAGCCATGTCATGGATTGTGTTCATCAGGACAAAATTTGTGGCGCAAATATAATAGGGCTCAGGCAACTGGAGAATCTTATTCTCGCCAGCATTCTCTTCCTGCTGCTGTTATTACAGCAATTAAACTTATTTTCAGAGACTTGGCTCATCCTGACCCTCTAACTAAATGTCTGCAGGGGCAGACACAGAACCCAAATGAATGTTTCAGCAGCATAATTTGAAACTGCCTTCCTAAACTGTATTTGTAGGCATACATACAATGAAACTAGGAGTTCATGATGCTGTTATTACATTCAGTTGTGGTAGTATTGGAAAGTGTTGGGTACTGAAAAGGCTGGGAATTAGTCCTGGTGAAAATATGATCACTGGGCAGCAACACTGCCACAAAATGAGGATAGCCTATGCAGGCAGGTATGCATCTAATATGTCCAAGAAAGCAAGACAAACATCCAGCAAGATGAAAAAGAAGGTGGAAGACCTGCTAGAAGCCAAAGAAGGGCCATCATGTGCAGCAGGACAGTTTTAATTAACTGTAAGTAACAAATTTCAAAAGTTTTTTCTTTAAAGTCAATTTCCTCCAAACTAAAATTTTCAGCACATATGCCGCATCATATCAGAAACTATCATAGATAAATGAATGAAGTTTTCAGAGACTCTGCATAACATAAAAAGCCGCCTTTGGTACTACATTCATTAATATTCCCCCATTAGGAAGTTAACAAAAAGATATTTTCTGCAGAAAAAACTTAATATTTTTGTTAATAAATTTAAAAAAGTATTTCTTAAAAACTATAAAATGGATATAGTAGATTTTAGTACTGTTGACTCTGTTAGCATCATGTAACATATAGTAAAATATTAAGGTCCTGCATGAATTAGTTTTTTCATAAATGGATCAAATACTTGCCTAAATTAACATGGGTTAGATAGGCCGGATGTGGTCCCCTTAACAGATGAAAGATTTCCAAAACAATATATACAATCTAACTTCTGCATCATTTTGGTGCAGTAATGTGTTCACTGTAAATAAGTATTGTTGTAGTTCTATTATATGTTTATTACCTTACATATAAAAAAAAATTTTTAATTTTAAATTCAGTGATTAATGCGATCTTAGTAAATGAGTGTTGTAAAGTGCTCGTTTCATATAGTTTCATTTCTAAAAAAATAAAAAATAAAATGACAATAATTCCACTTGGGTCCTGTGGAAGGTATATTAGTTTATTTGTTTTAGTTGTAAATATTTGTCATGTGTTATTGCTTTTCTGAAATGTTCTACTTCCTATAGGACCTCCTCACTACGGATCAATTGGAATGAAAGTTAATCTCATCAAATCTAATCTATCGATAGATCGGGTTTTGCTAGGCACAGCCTGCGTGTCGATAGGTATGGGATGAGGAGTTGGCAAAGCTTATAGGTGACGGTGTAGTGGGGGAGGGTGGGATCGCTTATGGGAAAATTCCCGCAGTTGTTGGTGCTAGAGCTGTGCACTTTTTGGATTGAAGTCGGCTGGCCTGCTGGTGTGGCCGAGCGGTTCTAGGCGCTTCAGTCTGGAACCGCGCGACTGCTACGGTCGCAGGTTCGAATCCTGCCTCGGGCATGGATGTGTGTGATGTCCTTAGGTTAGTTAGGTTTAAGTAGTTCTAAGTTCTAGGGGACTGATGACCTTAGTAGTTAAGTCCCATAGTGCTCAGAGCCATTTGAACCATTTTTGAAGTCGGCTGATAGGTATCTCAGCTTAAGGGAAGTCTCTCTAATCAAGAATTCACCTTTAGAAAAAGTCAGGTGTCTACGTAATGAAGGAATTAGCACATTTCATCAAATGTAAGAAGTAATAGGGTTTAAATTAGTGAAATGCATATAGATGTTGACAGTGCCATTGCTGGAATATCAGAGCATCACTTAAATAATGTGAAAGTTCATAGGCGTCCTTTACCAGTTTACAGATTAGCTGGCTAGTTTTCAAGGAGCTCTTCTCGGAGTGGGGTATGGACATGAACGTGAAAAATGGTATTCCATTTCAGTCTGTTAACACAGCAAAACACTGCACCGTATTATGTCTACGAGCGTTCTGCTGAAGCAGTCGAATTTAGTGAAATTTAAGTTTTAATTACAGCTATTGATAGGTCCCCTAACTCTGATTTTAGGACATTTTCGTTCCAGCTAAGAAGAGCTCTTGGTTCACTTTACAGAAAGCACCAAAAATTACAACGTGTACAACTTTGCTTCCGCCGTTTGCCGATAGGTGGCTACAACGGTAAGTAGCGGTCGAAAGAAACAGGTCGCAGACGTCAGGCAGTTAGCTTAGACCTCGTTCAGCATAACCTCATTCAAACATTAGTCTATTTGTGTCTGCATCATAAAGTTGTTCTCGATTGAAAATGTCAGTTTACGAGCATAATCATCATTTGCGAGACTCGTTACTGTTTTGTTTCAGTATGAAGAAAACAGTGGCTGAGTCTCATCGACTGGTCTCAAGTACGTCTGGGAGAGACGCTATTAGTGAAAGAAAGTGTCGTGAGTGGTTTCAACGGTTCAAGAAGGGCGATTTTAACGTCGTAGACCGGCATAGTGATGGAAGAGAGAATGTTTTCGAAGATGCAGAATTGGGAACATTGCTGAGTGAAGACTCGCGTCAAACTCAAGAAGAATTGGCACAATTAGTGGGAGTGACACAGCAAGCCATTTCAAAACGTCTCAAGATGGAAGTTTGGTCCCGTGTGAGCTGAAACTAAGAGACGTTGAACGACGTTTGTGTGTTGGTGAACAGTTGCTTAAGAGGCAAAAATGGAAGGTATTTCTGCATTGCATTGTGACCGGGGACGAAAAATGGGTTCATTACGATAAACCAAACGCAAAAAATCATGGGCATATCCCGGCCATGCTTCCACGTCGACGGGCAAACCGAATACTTACGGCTCCAAGACCATGCCCTGCATTTGGTGGCACCAGCTCGGCGTCGTGTACTGCGAGATTTTAAAACCAAGTGAAACAATGACAGGTGCTCGATATCGAACTCAATCAATGTGTTTGAGCAGAGCATTAAAAGACAAACGGCCGCAATACAGCGAGAGGCACGATAAGGTGATTTTGCAGCACGACAACGCTCGACCCCACGTTGCAAAAGAAGTCAAAACGTACTTGGAAACGTTAAAATGGGAAGTCCTACCCCAGCCGCCGTATTCTCCACACATTGCTCCCTCTGACTATCACCTGTTTAGATCAATGGCGCATGGCCTGGCTGACCAACACTTCCGGTCTCATGAAGAAGTCACAAAGTGGATCGGTTCGTGGATCGCTTCAAAAGATGAAATATTTTTTCGACGTGAGATTCGTGCACTGCCCGAAAGATGGGAGAAAGTAGTGGCCAGCGATGGAAAATACTTTGAATGATACATGCGTGACCAATTTGTTTCATGAAAGCCTCAAATGTTGGGGAAAAAGACGGCTGAAACAAAAGATGTACACGTGGTGACTTTAATATTAATTTTACAAGTGACTGTGCAACAAAAAGAATGCTGAAAGATATCCTAAATTCACATCATCTAATGCAGATTATATTCTTTGTGACAAGAATGCAGGGGAACGGTAGCACAACCAAAGACAACATTCTGGTTCATTCTTCATTGCTAGAGAGGCATTCTGTTTGTGAAAGGGTGAATTGTCTTCAAAACATGACACACAAATGTTAATGGTAAAAGAATCTGTGCGTTCACTAATGTTAAATATAATCGCAAACTATTTAGAGAAGTTAATCCAGCGCCAACAGACGTTTTTTCGAACCTCATTAAAACACAAGAGTGGCAGGACGTTTATACTGCTGGTAACATAGGCGACTGACAAATGTAACGCTTTCCTTAACGCATTTCTCATGCTGTTTGGAAGTCGCTTTCCATTAGAACACTGAAAACAGGATGCTAGCACTAACAGGCAATCTAGGTGGCTGACTAGTGGGAATTTATAATGTTAGAAACAGCTACAATCGAGTTGCAGTAGCCCATTACAGACAGAACTGTAAACTGCTTAAAAGTGTTATTAAGGAGGCAAAAAGCGTGAAATGCAAATACAATACCTAATCCTCTGCATAAAATTAAAACCATTTCAGCAATATAGAAGGTGAATTAGAGAAAAATTTAGTTTGTAGGGGGAATCACATAACTCTCACAGAAGACGGCTTTTCGAGACTGCTTTCTGAAACACTCTTCAGTTATACTGACAGAGGGGGGACTGAGTCAATACCTAGATCGCTGCAGACTAAGGGCTCTCGTAGATATGACGTGGTACGTAGCGGAATACTAAAGCACTGTGATGCGTATGTTATACTAGTAATTTTCCCTTTAAAAATGGTCGGTTTCCTGAACGATTTAAGTACCCAGAAGTGAAACCACTTTGTAAAAAAGAGAAAGGGGTAATGTCGACAATTTTAGACCTTTTCTATGCCATCGATGTATGCTGAAGTTATCGAAAAGACTGTACATATAAGCTTAATTGATCATTTTAGTTCACAAAATTTGCTGTCAAGCCATCAGCTTCATGTGCTAAAACAATTGAAAATGCTGTATTCCTTTTTCTCTCTGACTCACTCGACGCGCTAAGCAAATATTCGCGAAGAGCTGGGATGTTTTTTGATTTAAATAAGGAATTTGATTGCGTTGGTCACAAAATGGAAAAAAATAGAAATGTCGCGTGGTTAGAGCCTCCCGTCAGGTAGACCGTTCGCCTGGGGCAAGTCTTCCGAGCCACTTCGTCGACTTGCGTGTCGATGGGGATGAAATGACGATGATAACGACAAGACAACACCCAGTCCCTGAGCGGAGGAAATCTCCGACCTAGCCGGGAACCGAACCCAGGCCGTTAGGTATGACATTTCGTAGCACTGACCACTCAGCTACTGGGGGCGGACAGTCACAAAATGTTATTACAGAAGTTGGGCCATTATGGAATAATATGAATAAAACCCAACTGGTTCACTCATATGTTAAGAACATACAGCGAAAGATGATGTGTCCATAGTAAATAAGAACGGGCGTAACACGGACTCTGACTGGGAGACCGTTATGTAAAGTGGGGGTGGAGAGGGGGCGGGGGGTTGTGAGGTCGGTGCTGGGACCGTTCCCGTTTCTTATATATGTGAATGATATATGTTTATATATCACAGGTGATTATGAGATATTTCTGTTTACTGATGACACTAACTTCATAGAGAAGGATGTCGAATGCAACATAGGCAACGTATCAAATGGTGCAGTTCAAGAATTAAGTTCATAGCTTGTAGAAACAAAACTGATGCTGAATCACAATAAGACTCAAATTTTACACTGTGTATCACACAGTTCAATCAAAACTGTCATTCTGATTACACAGCGTGGGCAAATAATAAGTGAATCTGAACACTCCAAATTCCTAAGAACTAAGCGGTCATGGAAAGCCCGTGTTCAAAAACATGATGCTACTTTATTTACTATTAGTACAGTATCTGCAATAAGTGGTAGTCGAACGTGGAAATTAATCTACTTTGTTCATTTATTTATGGCATATAATATTACTTTCTCTGGGGTAACTCTTCCCGTTCTCAAAGCGTATTTTTGGCCCAGAAATGGGAAGTTCGAGCAAAATGTGGTACACGATCGCGAACCTCTTGTCGACCCCTGGGATTCTGACACTGGCCTCTCAACAGGAATTTTCTTCAGTTCCGTTCGCTGTTAACAACATGAGCCTACTGCCGAGAAGCAGCAGCTTTCCGCTCGGTTAATACCAGGCAGGAATCCAGTCTGCACTTGGCCCGCACCTCATTTACTACTGTACTCCGGTGCATCCATTGTCGGTAGCGAAGAAAATAGCTCACTCCTTCTAGTGTGTCAGCGAGTTCCCGGACAAAAGAAAGAAAATTAGTGTGTTATATTGTTGATTATGTTAGTTTTTGCTCATCATCGTGTAGATGTTATCTATTGTCAACGTTTCTGACGTTAATTTCATGCACTCTCTCGTTCCATGACCACGGAGACTTGCTCGTAGACATGTAAAATAAAAAAATAAATAAACTACTTTCCAGAATGAAATTTTCACTCTGAGCAGATCGAGCGTTGATGTGAAATTCCTGGCAGATTAAAACTGTGTGCCAGACCGAGAATCTAACTCGGCACCTTTGCCATTTGCGGGCGAGTGGTCTACCAGCTGAGCTACCCAAGTAGGACTCACGCCCCGCCCTCACAGCCTTACTTCCGCCAGTACCTCGGCTCCTGCCTTCCAAACTTCACAGAGGCTCTCCTGCGAAACGTGCAAGACCGGCACTCCTGGAAGAAAGAAACTTGCGGAGGCGTTGCTTGGCTTCAGCCTGGAGCTACGCCGTGTCTCCGCAATATCCTTTCTTTCGGGACTGCCGGTCTTGCATGTTTCGCAGGAGAGTCTCTGTGATGTTCGGAAAGTGTTGGACGGGGCAGGAAGTAAGGCTGTGCGGGCGTTGTTTTCAGCGAAATTGCCCCGGACATCACAGCCCATATACGCCTCCTGTAATTATACGGCGATAATTGTCCTCATACCCTCTTAGAGTAAACAACAGCAATCGCGACGTCATGCAGTTTTCAACAATACAGGAATCTCTTCGACGTCCCATGTCGTGTCTTAGCAACAGTCTGAGACGAGTCGAATGGCGAGCATCACGAATGGTTCTGTCCGCGTTCAGCAAAACCTTCGAAAACCGTGAAATGCTGTAGCGGCACGGGCAACGCCAATAGCCGTCTCTGGTAAGTCTTGAACCAGCACTGTTTTCCGCCAATCCTTGGCAGCCAAAACACAGACGTTAAGTCGCTGCACAATTCCGCGGACGCATAACATTACTTCTCACATCACGCATGTTGAGTGAATACGGTCTTCGACACAACAGTTATATTCGAGGTAATTTAGTTTTGCGAAACAGGTGTCCGGACTTTTTATTACGGTTCGTCTAAAGCAGTTTGTGTTGGAGAACCGTTAACTTCCTAAATCTTGTAGTCAGAGTAAGCTCGGAATTACTACAAATTGTACATGGTGCTACGAAGATGCCCATGCGAAGTGCTTCCTGTATTCGCTCGCGTAGACAACGTGACGTGTTCAGTATATCACCGTGCTGCCGTGAAACACAGATTTTCCAGGGCAATATCGTAAGAAGTAACATGTTTTAAAGACTTCCTAACTTACTTTAAATGAAGTTCAGGCATTAAGTTCTATGTTGAAACAAATCTAGTGTCCGTTTCTACCTGTCAGCTTTGACCAATGACATCCCGAGTGAAGGACGCCATGAGTTTACGATGCGATGGATGTTTAAGTAGCTTGTTATTAAATTTTATCTGTGGTTGTCTTAGTGACTGACGTAAACTACGCTGTTTATTATAAACATATCTCGATTTACCAGGTTGTGGTTAGTCAAGAACCTAAGTGCACAGCTTAAGTTGCTGCGTGTCAATCAAGTAGCAATCGTATTTATAATCGTATTCTCGTAAATATATATGGCTATTTTTTCCTAATACGGCATGATTTCTGAAGACGGGGTTAGACAGGAACTTAAAGAATGTAGCTGAAATTTCTGCGTGTGAGGCGATCCTCAGTTGTATCTATAATCTTGCTTCTCACAAATATTTGGCCGTTTTTTTCCGAATGTGCCACGATTGCCGAGGGAGAGGCGTGGCAGCAACCAAAGACGACAGCTACATAGGTCAACTGTAGTTCTGCATCCCTAGGTTCGTTATTTTTCGTGTTTTTCAAAAGTGTTTGTTGTTTCTTCTAGGATTACTTACTTATTTATTGTCTGAAATATGCTAGGTTAAGTGTAGTTGTCGATTCCTAAGCTAGTAATGTTTTTCGTGCTTCCAAGAGCATAGCAAGCGATACGAAAAAGTTAAACCCTTGACGAAATAATTGACAGCCAATAAAAATCATGAAAAATAATAGAACGTGGAATCAACAAATGGAGTAATACCATACATGGCAATACTCAAACAATGGACAGTATACAGCTACAGCAACAATAGTAGTACCGAAAGCAACACCAAAACAGATGTTGTTGTGGTCTGCAGTCCAGAGACTGGCATCGTATAACAAACCATTGCACACTCCTGCTATCCACTCTTTTAGAATTTTCACGTTGGTGTCGCTGTAATTATTGACTCCATGCTCCTTTATTACGTCATTTTCAGGAGGCGTGAGTCCCTAGTTCTTTCAGGACTTACCTGTACTCCGTCAATTCTCTCTGGTAAGGATCCCACACCGGCAACACTATTCTAAAAGACGGCGGACAAGCGTAGTGTAGGCAGCCTCTTTAGTAGATCTGTTACATTTCGTGTCCTGCCAATAAAACGCAGTCTTTGGTTAGCCTTCCCCACAACATTTTGTGTGTATTCCTTCCAATTTAAGTTGTTAGTAATTGTAATTCCTAGGTATTTTGTTGAATTTACGGCCCTTGGATTCGACTGATCTATCGTGTAACCGAAGTTTAACGGTTTTCCTTTAGCACCCACGTGGATGACGTCACACTTTTCGTTATTCAGGGTCAATTGCCAATTTTCGCACCGTACAGTCATACACCATGATGACTTCGCACGGCGCCGTTAATGTTTTTGGCTGCCCTGTATTGCACTTCTTGTTCTTCAACCGTTCACTGTATCTATTTTGCTTTTTTTTTCCACAGTCCAGTACAGCGTCTTCCTCTTTTCATGCTTGGTCTGTGTTCAGTTTTTGACGGGTTATCCTATCCACTGGGCCATCTTACCACTACATGTGACGGGGGTGCGATGGGGAGTTAACGTTGTAAGTAGCGACCGTGACTTAGGTATGACGTCATTGGTGGAAGCCGACAGTTGGAAACGGAAGCGAGAATTTATCCTCTGTTTTCGACAGAACGCTTATTTGCCATTTCAATCATAGCTGTCTAGTTCATGGAACGAAATGCCTTTCGAAAATGTTTTTCTGTTCAAGGGGACCACACCCTGTCTATCTAACCCATGTTAATTTAGGCAAGTATTTGACCCATTTCTGAAATAAATTATTTGATGCAAGACGTTAATATTTTTACTCTATGTTACATGATGCTAGTAGAGTCAACTGTACAAAAATCTACTTTATCCATTTTATAGTCTTCAAGATATACTTTGCAAATTTATTAACAAAAAATATTAAGTTTTTTTCAGCAGAAATTATTTTTTTGTTAACTTTCTAATGGCGAAATATTAATGAATGTAGTACCAGAGGTGGCTTTTTATGTTATGCAGAGTCTCTGAAAATTTCATTCATTTATCTATAACAGTTTCAGATATAAGGGGCATAAGTACTGAAAATTTTAGTTTGCGCAATATTGACTTTAAAGAAAAAACTTTTGAAATTTGTTATTTACAGTTAATTAAAACTGTCCTGCTGCATATGATGGCCCTTCTTTGGCCTCTAGCAGGTCTTCCAGCTTCTTTTTCACTTTGCTGGATGTCTGTGTAGCTTTCTTGGCCATCTTAGATGCAGACCTGTCTGCATCGGGTATCCTCATTTTATCGCAGTGTTGCAGCCCAGTGATCATATTTTCACCAGGATTAATTGCAAGCATTTTCAGTAATCAACACTTTCCAATATTACCGCAACTGAATGTAATAACAGCATCATGAACTCCTAGTTTCATTGTATGCATGCCTAAAAATACAGTTTTAGGAAGTTGGTTCCAAGTTATGCTGTTGAAACATTCATTTGGGTTCTGTGTCTGCCCCTGCAGACATTTCTTTAGAAGGTCAGGATGAGCCAAGTCTCTGAAAATAGGTTTAATTGCTGTAATAACAGCAGCAGGAAGAAAATGCAGGGGAGAATAAGATTCTCCAGTTGCCTGAGCCCTATTGTATTTGCACCACGAATATGCTCCTGATGGACACAATCCATGACATGCCCTATCATCAGTAGAGGACTTACGGAAGAATGTGGCCCAAACATCTCTCTTCATTGCCTACATATTTTCTTTATTTCTCCTAATTGCCTGCCCATAGTACACCCGCAAGTTTTCTATAACAACTACTCGCAGTCACACTTAACAAAACTAACCGCGTTTTTGAAAGTGTGTTGTTTAAAAACAGCAGAAACAAAAGAACAGTGACCGTTGCATTTCAAGGATAGCCAACACACTCGGAAGTAAAAAAAAAAATCCTAACGTGCAATGTAGGGGATATAAAAATCTAAAATAAATGCAGAAAAGTGGGTGACAGAAAAGTGGGCGTGGCGCATGAACACACGTGGTAGGAAAATGCTCGAAAAAAACTTTTTTCGGCACAATCCTTTTCAGATTATTTAAATAAAACCTAAATCCATCGAAATATGATGAAAACCGAAAATCGCCTTTTTTTCGACCTGGTCCCTTTAAGTGTCGTTAACTAAGGTGGGGGTGCCTTATCGCCTTTGTGCTAGTGCAGTTCGCATCGTTAATAACAGTTTAGTGCTCCCACATTTCCTTGGCTTCTCGTCTCCTTTGTAATGAAGTGGTAGCGTTCGCTCAAATTCCAGCTGCTGGTAGGTGATTCATTTCGCATTCGGTCGTACTGTGCGCCAGGCGCCAAACCCCATAGTCGTCATTGCTTGTAGTAAAACAAGAGCTGAAATCTGTTTAACCTTTCTTTAAAGTCAGTACCGATATTAGACTGTTGTTTATCTGGTGTTACATTTACACTTACAAGATAAATTTCGGCTTCAAAGTGCCATTATTAAGTGTTTAAAGTGTTATACAGTGCCTAAGATGGCATACTCTCGTATTTAAAATACACTATTAGACACATTGTCTAAGGGCCGATATTTCTGGTAAAGCCTACTGCTTTGTTTCATCACTGAGTATACCATTTTGCAAATAAACGACAGTCTAATGGCGGTAGTGACTTTAAGGAAATATATTATGACTGGCCCCGCATTATGAAAAGTAAATCGGTTAGACATGCTTTAGAATGTCTTCAGTTGGAAACCGTAACATATCAACTATGATGGTATTCAAATTTAAGTTATTTACTCTCATTTCTCCTGGCTTGTGTCCTATATCTTCACAGGGTCAGTATATTAATCTGTTAGTGGTATAAGGTGGCAGGATTAATTACCTCTGTCAACTTATATGTCTTACAGCGAATTTTATGCTGTGCTGTGATGATTGTCATCAGTTAATTTTCCTCAAAAGTGCCGGAACGAAGTGCTCACGACAAGTCAAACCCCTTCATGCAAAATATGTGTTTTCGCTAACTCATGCCCCGATCCCCAGAACTCCTGAAGATAGACGTTGACTGTGGATATTGTATCACAGACACAGTCCTTTTGACTAAACCCGCCCAAAGGTGTAAACAGCCATGCCTGTTAGACGTCGGGGGGCTGACAGCCGATCAGTTCCAGACGTTCCATCAAGAAGAAGGTACACGGCTCGTGTTGTCTGTAGTTCAACCATGCCTAGACGGTCAATACCGCGGTTTGATCGCGTCCGCATTGTTACTTTGTGCCAGGAAGGGCTCTGAACAGGAGAAGTGTCCAGGCCTCTCAGAATGAACCAAAGTTGATGTTGTTCGGAGATGGAGGAGATACAGAGAGACAGGAACTGTCGATGACATGCCTCACTCAAGCCGCCCAAGGGCACTACTGCAGTGGATGACCGCTACCTACTGATTATGGCTCGGAGGAACCCCGACAGCAACGCCCCCATGTTGAACAATGCTTTTCGTGCACTCACAGGACGTCGTGTTACCACTCAAACTGTGCGCAATAGGCTACATGATGCGCAACTTCACTCGCGATGGCCATGGCGGGATCCATCTTTGCAACCACGACACCGTGCAGTGCGGTAGAGATGGGCCCACAACATGCCGAATGGACCGTTCAAGTTTGGTATCACGTTCTCTGCGCTGATGAGTGTCGCATATGCCTTCAACCACACAATTGTCGGAGACGTGTTTGGAGGGAAGTCGGTCAGGCTGAACGAATTAGACACACTGTTCAGCGAGTGCAGCAAGGTGGAGGTTCCCTGATGTTTTGTGGTGGCATTATATGGGGCCGACGTACGCCACTGGTGGTCACGGAAGGCGCCGTAACGGCTGTACGATACGTGAATGCCATCCTCCGACCGATAGTGGAACCATATCGGCAGCATATTGCCGAGACATTCGTCTTTACGTGTCAATTCGCGCCTCCGTCGTGCACATCTTGTGAATAACTCCGTTCAGGATGACTACATCATTTGACTAGAGTGGCTAGCATGTTCTCCACATATGAACTCTATCGAACATACCTGGGGTACATTGAAAAGGGCTGTCTGTGGACGACGTGATCCACCAAGCACTCTGAGGGATCACCGCCGAATCGCTGTTGAGTAGAGGGACAATCTGGACCGGCAGTGGCTTGATGAACATGTGGGTAGTTTGCCACAACGAATACAGGCATGCATCAGCGCAAGAGCACGTGCTACTGGGTACCGGTGTGTACAGCGATCTGGACCACCACCTCTGAAGGTCTCGCTGTACGGTGGTACAACATGCAATGTGTGGTTTTCATGAGCAATAAAAAGGGCGGAAATGGTGTTTATGTTGATCTCTATTCCAGTTTTCTGTACAGCTTCTGGAACTCTCGGAACCGAGGTGATGCAAAACTTTTTTTGACGTGTATAAATTGCGTCATATCAACGGCTGGAACAATTTGGAGGATTATTTCTGTAAACAGACAGGTTGACAGAGGGCTAGTGGTATCGGCGGTGCTATTTACAAAACTATACATTACTTCAGTTAATATATTTTATTTTTAGCTCATGTCAAAACTCTGTACGACTGATGCGCATCTTTCAGTCATATTCGCTGCGAGATTGTTTTTCCCGCCACGTATTATTTACTCTCTGAGCGTTTTCCCGCGACGAATAATTGCTCTCTGAATGGCGTATTTATACGAGCAGCTGTCGGTTTGCGACACTTGTCTTGTTGCACTGCCCTCGAGAGTTACATACGAGGCGAATTCGAAGCTTGCAGAATTCTGTAACAGAGTTCTGTAACAGAAGCTTTTATTTTCGGTTTCCAGCGTCCACCAGAAAATTCTCTCTGCGAAAAGGTAAGAGATACTCAACTTTTGTAGCGCAAGATGTGGCTGACGCTTAATCAATAGCGATTGTGCTCATAGGTAGTTGCGAAAATGTGTGATGTTGGTGTTCTTCTAGGATGTTAAGGTTTTTGCGTCTTTATTAGACATGTCAACATATATGAAAAACATACGTGGTCTAACTGCACGCAGTTTCTCGTGTTCTGCAGCTTCTGCTACAGTCATTTCCTTCGTGATCACCTGTAAAGAAAATCGCTACAATAACTGAAATGGTGTTTCTTTTGGTTGTCAGTGGCTTGGAATAGTGAAAAACTAGCTCCGTGTGTCTTTAGTGTCGCTGCTCCGTAGTAAGTTCCTGGTCAGTTTTATGTTCATGATCTACTGCCTGTCGAGTTAATGTTCAAAACTTACAGCCGGTCGGAGTGGCCGTGCGGTTCTAGGCGCTACAATCTGGAGCCGAGCGACCACTACGGTCGCAGTTTCGAATCCAGCCTCGGGCATGGATGTGTGTGATGTCCTTAGGTTAGTTAGGTTTAATTAGTTCTAAGTTCTAGGCGACTGATGACCTCAGAAGTTAAGTCGCATAGTGCTCAGAGCCATTTGAACCGTTTTTTTTCAAAACTTGCGAACATTCTGTTGATGGCAATGACTGCCTTGTACGTTTAGTACCACTCAGCTGGTGCTATAGATCCGTGAGGCGTTTTCTCTAGTATTCGTTTAGTCAGTCTTGGCACTATGTGCAATAATGTAAATTATTTGTTAGCAGATTGCGTAAAAGTTTCATGAGTTCATTTTTGACAGTGGATTTGAGCGCGCAAACTCGCGCATGCGCACACCTACACGCTCTCATGTGCGCGCACGGACGTGTGTGTGTGTCTCTCAAGATGGGAATTTTACGCACCCCCCCCCCCACACCCTCCCCCCCCTTCCCACCACACAAACAGTCACAGCCCGCTCTTCACGGAGTAACATTAGATGCAACTTCAACGGCATTTAAATGAAAAAATCCTATTCCTCTGTTACAAGTTTCAGGTCACAAATATAACGCGGGTTTCTATCAGTTACGTAGTCTCTTGTCATAATAAAATAAATGGTAGATGTCTTACGTTTCGTGATCATTTCTGAGAAGGTATTTGTTAATGTGTGGCTGCAAATGAAGTTTTTCTGTAGAGTTGTAAATTACATCTGTAAGTAGGCTGTTTAGGTTTCTTTATTAGTAACGCCACCTCCGTATGAAAATCACTGGCTGTGCTGTGTGCAGTCTGTGGCTGCTTTGCATTGTTGTAATACTCGCCATTGTAGTGTTAGGCAGCTGGCTGTGAACAGCGCGTAGCGTTGCGCAGTTCGAGGTGAGCCGCCAGCAGTGGTGGATGTGGGGAGAGAGATGGCGGAGTTTTGAAATTTGTCATGAACTGCTATATTTATATATGATGATATCAAGGTAAATACATTGTTTGTTCTCTATTAATATCTTTCATTTGCTAACTATCCCTATCAGTAGTTAGTGCCTTCCATAGTTTGAATCTTTTATTTAGCTGGCAGTAGTGGCGCTCGCTGTATTGCAGCAGCTTGAGCAGCGAAGATTTTTGTGAGGTAAGTGATTTGTGAAAGGTATAGTTTAATGTTAGTCAGGGCCATTCTTTTGTAGGGAATTTTGAAAGTCAGATTGCGTTGCGCTAACAAAATATTGTGTGTCAGTTTAAGCACAGTCATGTGTAATTGTTCAAAGGGGACGTTTCGTATGTCGACCCTTAGCCGAGGGTACCTCACTGGAATCTTCTGATTTTTTCTTGTAGTTTGTGTAATTAGTGTAGCTATTGTTTATTGCTAGCGCATAATTGTAGAGAAAATCTCCTTTGTAGTTGCAGTCTTTCATTGTTGTACAGTAAAACAGTTGTGGCATGCATGTAGACTTGCACCAAGTATTTCGCAGCTGCAATTAACTAGATATTATTTTCAGTGCTATGTTAATGTGTTCTCTTATTTTTGATCTTCAAATTGTGTTTTTCTGTGTTGTCGTGTGAAATACTGTGACAATAATGGCGTGTGAAAAACGTAATACTAGGCTCCAAAGTAAACTGAGAAATGACAGTGAAAATGAAAGCAGTGTGTTAGCGCCACCGAGTAATGAATTAACTGATGTTCAAAGTAGTAATTTGGTAATTGTGCATAGGGAAATGGAGCAGGCTGCAAACAATGGTGTAGACAGTGAAACAGGTAGTGAACAGGGAAGCATTATCGATCGATCGGTCGGCAACAGCTCGCCTCAGGAATCCGAAATGACAGGACACAATTTCGCAAATACTGTAGATTCAGGTTTTGGGTCATCACCGTTTTCTCAAATAAGTCAAGACACATTTTCTGCTTGTCAAAATGTGAATGTTGCCGGTGCAAATGCACTGCCGAAAAGCGTAGAGAAACAGATTCCAGACACTAATACATTATTATTGCAATTAATGCAACAAATGGAACAAAATCAGAGACAAATGGGACAAAATCTTAAAAAGTTAGACACATTGGAACAAAATCTTAAAAAGTTAGACACAATGGAACAACATCAGAGACAAACACAGCAACAGTTAGACACAATGGAACAAAATCAGAGACAAACACAGCAAAAGCTTCAAACGTTAGACACAGTGGAACAAAATCTTAAAAAGTTAGACTCATTGGAACAAGCACTTGAACAAACACGTGAAGATTTAACTACTGAGTTACATAACATTGAATCGAAATGTCAAAAAGTCTGTAGTGACGTAAAAACACAAATTTGTGAGCATTTTCAACCTATTTTTTCGCGGCATGAAAATGCATTACAGAATCACGAGGCAGCCATAAAAGAACTGCAAACCATTGTTCATGAAAATCATGAGACCTTGTGGGCTAAAATTGACTCAGTTGCATCTACCGATTCGGTTACGCAACTTGCAAAAACTCAGGAAAACTTAAAGGACACAGTAGATTCGATTTCAACACAAATGGACACTCTGAAACTTGGTTCAGAAAAACACACTGAGGAAATGTGTTCACTACCGGAGAAAGTAGCCGAACTTTCGGATCAGGTCACTAACTTATCTACAAAGGTAGATGATGATCTGAATGACACAAGACCTGTAGCCTTCACTGACACAGAAGAGTATGAACAAATTAGAAAATTCAAACAGAATCAAAATCAAATCAATACACAGTACAAAAGAGAAATCCGGGAAGTACAAGATCAGCTGACACAGGTAATACAAGAATTACGTATTTCAGAGGATACTCGCGCCCCAATACGGGAAGAGGGACACAGAAATACGAAACAGCCTTTAGCAAATGCAACAAATCGAACGATTGCCCCACACTTCCGATACGTAAGATTAAATTACAAGGTGCAATCTTTGGAAAAAGTGTAGATGTACACCAACAAACCAATTTAGAATTCTTTTGTCAAAGCCACAGCTTCTCTATGAACTTTCTCATTGTTCCATTACTGTCGACGGAAATTATATTGGGAGTAGACTTTTTGAATGAATACAAAGCAATCTTAAACTTTCACGATGCTGAAATAAGTTTAGAGAAAGAAGGTAAGTCAATAGCTTTGAAATTTGAAGATTGGCTCTCAAACCATGACGAGGAAATTAATCGGCTTTACCTTCTGTTAGACAACAGTTCGGACTTTTCTACGGAACTAGACACTAACAATCACTCTGCAAGTACTGACAGGGATGATATCGACGGCGCATTTGACACTAATAAGTTAATTCAGAATAAAATTCAAACAATTGAGAATTGTAATGACATTGATAGGCAGGACCTTTTTGAGATTTTACAAGCACATTCCACAGTTTTTACTCACAAAACAGGAACAATCAAGGGATTTCAATACCAATTTCGTGTTCGTGAGCATACTAAATTTTGTGTTAGACCATATGTAATTCCATCACATTATAGGGACCGTGTTAGAACAGAAATACAATCTATGCTCAACGAGGGCATTATTGAGCCTGCAGTAAGCTCATACAACAATCCATTACATGTTGTTGAGAAGAAAAATGGATCGATCAGGCTTGTCTTAGATTCGAGACAAATCAATACGATCATTATTCCTGAAACAGACAGGTCGCAAACGTTAGAAGAACTTCTTCAAAATTTTAATGGTGTAAAAGTGTTGTCTTCCATTGATCTCAGATCCAGCTTTTATCAGATCGAACTTCATCCAGAATGTAGAAAATACACAGCTTTCCTTTGTTTCGGCGTTTGTTATCAGTTTCGGAAACTTCCCTTTGGTTTGAACATTTCTTCAGCAGCATTCATTCGTGGGTTAAATTCCATATTACCTGAGTTCTTAAAACATCACATCACCTTATATGTGGACGATATTCTGATAGCAGAAGCTTCATGGGAACAACATAATCGCATCCTCAACAGTTTGTTACGTATTTTTGCAGAATCTGGAATTACAGTTAACTTGGAAAAGTCTGAATTCGGTAGGACAAAGGTGAAGTTTTTGGGACATATTATTTCTTCTGAAGGGATTCAGCCGGATCCTGAAAAGTTAGAAGCAATCAGAGCCATTCCAGTTCCATCCACAAAAAGACAAGTCCGCAGTTTTCTAGGTCTCGTAAATTTTTACCGTCGTTTTCTGAATATGCAAATTCTTGTTACACCAAAACTTTGTTCTCTCACTGGAAAAAATACTATTTGGAACTGGGACGAACAAGCACAATTGGAATTCAATTCTTTGAAAGAAGCGTTACTTCACGCGCCAATCTTAGCTCATCCAGATCTGTCACAAGATTTCTGCCTTAGCACGGATTCTTCTAAAGTCGGTCTTGGTGCCCATTTATTTCAAGAAGCCACAGGAAATGACACTACTGTTCAGAAAACCACTGCTTTTGCTAGCCGAGTGCTAACAAAATCTGAAAAAAATTATTCCGTTACTGAATTAGAAGCTTTAGGTATCGTTTGGGCATTTAACAAATTCCGTTTCTTTCTTTCTGGTAAGCACGTAAAAGTATACAGTGATCATCGTGCATTACAATTTCTTATGTCTTCAAAATTAAATCATGACAGGTTAAAACGTTGGGCATTGTTTCTGCAAGAATTCCGCTTCACAGTAGTCTACATTCCCGGCAAGGAGAACATTGTTGCGGACGCACTGTCACGCGCACCGGCTGGGCTTGAGAAAAGTACCACAGAAGGCAACCTCGAGAAAAATTTCAGTATTCTTTACATTCAGAAAGTCGCCTTTGAAAGCTTCATCACCACATCTTTAAAGGACATTGCTCATGAACAAGATAAAGATCCGATTTGGAAAGACATCAAGAGCAAATGGCATGAAAAGACACACACACAGATTCGGCATTATTATCTGGTTAGAAACAACATACTGTTCAAACGCTGCACTGTTGATGACAAGCTATGGGTACTTTGCATTCCTGACGATTTTGTTAATAAGCTCATTTGGTACATTCATTTCAGCTACGCACATTTTGGTCCTCGAAAATGTCATCATATTCTTCGAGCGACTTGTTATTTTAACAATATGGAAAAGAGAATTCGAAGAGTCTTGTCTATTTGTAAACTTTGTCAAAAGGCGAAACCATCTACTATCTCACATCGTGCTCCGTTGTTTCCTATTATTCCTTCTAAATTAAAAGAATTTGCTGCTGTTGATCTCTTGGGACCCCATGTCAGAACATCCAATGGATTTTCGTACGTTCTAGTCGCTGTTGAACTTACTTCAAAATTTGTTTCTTTCACTCCGTTACGTAAAGCCACTGGACGATCTGTATCCAACGCCTTTGTTAAAAATTTCTTACGTGAAGTTGGCCACGTTGCTAAAGTCATTTCAGATAACGGACCGCAATTTAGATCTGCTGTTTGGTCACGCACGCTTCGGAATCATAAAATCAAACCTGTTTTTATTTCATTGTACTCACCACATTGTAACCCCTCCGAACGCATTATGAAAGAAATCAATAAGCTTTGCAGACTTTATTGTCACAGAAAGCATCAGCATTGGGACAGATATTTACACTTATTTCAAAACGTGCTGAATGAAATGCCTCATGATTCCACTGCTTTACCACCTACTCTTGTACTGAAGAATGAAGAACCACCGAACAGAATCAGAGAGCTTGTACCTTTCCCGAATACACGTAAACTTCGACACAAAGACATGATTGATTTGGCTCTTAAAAATATAAAATCTGCGGCAGACAAAAGGAGAAAACTACACGGTAAAGCAAATGCAAAGAAATTGTATATTGGTCAGAAAGTTCTCATTAAAGCTCATTCATTGTCACATAAGAAGAAACACTTGAGTCACAAATTCTTTCTAGTTTACAATGGACCATACAGAATCCGATGTATACCACATGATAATTGCGTTGAAGTTGAAACTCTGCGTACTAGGAAGAGTAAAGGTTTACACCACATTTCACATGTAAAACCGTTTATTGAAAGATAATCTGCTTTTTAACTTTGTCTTTGCCATAAAACTTTTCAATTCACATTTCTAGTATGCTTTGTCAGACTTAAGAAACTGTTAACATGTAACAATGTTTGAAGTTAAATATCCAGTCTAGAACCTAGGGAACATTTTTAAACAGAAATTACGAATGCATTGTTATAGTGAACAGACGACACAGTGTTGTATTTGTACATTCTTGCTTGTTAGTTGCACGATTACGTAACGACTATCAGGCTTACATACTTAGGACACATACTGGTACTGCTAATGAGATTTTAATGCAACATTTTGGTTTACTTGAAAATACATTCTGGGTTTAATGTACTTTCTGTGAGACACCAGACGACACAGTGGTTAGTTTAAGTGACAACTACACGGTTTTATCACGACGCTACTAATGAGTGACAATTTACAATGTTGCTTTTGCGGTGTATCTGTTTTATATCTGCACAGTTTTTCTGAATTCTTCTGGAAATCAAAACATGTTTTATTAGTACCTTTTGTGGTATAGCTACAAGGAGACAGCCATTTCCATAGCACAACAATACGTTACAGCACAGTACTTTCATCATCACAACAATAAGCGTAATAACTAAGATATCTCTACGCATAGCATTTCACTTTTCTTTATCATGAGGTAAGTACATTGGCTTCTGCAGAACTTAGCTTTTGGAGGAAAATAACTACGACACTTCAACAGAGATTATCTTACAACAAGATGCACATTTAGCGCTACAGGACACGCATTTCAGTGATTAATTTTGTACTTAAAACATTTATTTTTAAAGATTTTTGAATTACAAAGAAAGTTTTCCGTGATACATTTCATTCCATTGCTGTAATCTGTAACACCTGAGGGTATAATTACATTAATCCTCAGGGGGGTACACACTTACTTTGTGTACCATGTGTGTGGCAACCACAAGGAACCCTAGCTAATATGGTATTTGCTTATACAACTTTACACATCGGTACCATATTTCTCTAACACACAAATTACACAGCTATCTGATCATTTAACTGAGAGATAAACATGTTTTTTTACTACGTCAGTGACACATGTTTACGCAATTACACCTCTTGGATAACTTCACACTTACGAAATTGTATTTTGTCTGTACTGTGTGAACTCTTCATATGTTTTCAGAATCATTGTGATACTATGAGAGCTTTGAATGATGTATTTGGTAAGGGAGCATGATTTTAAAGTACGTTTGAGGTAGATGACACTATTGAAATGAGCAGAGAATTTTTTTTAGGTTTTGAAATTATTGCAGAAAGCTACGACGTTTTTGAGATTTGACTGAGGTGTTATGATGTTATTATTACGACGATGATGTGTACTATGCTGTTGAGATATGTTTATGATCAATAAGATGATGCTACCGTATATGAGGAATAAGAAGTATGTTGGAAACCAAGAATCGTACTTTAAGAGTTATGAAATGTGCGTAAATGCGTGACTGTATCACAATGCTGACGAATATTTTATTTGGACACTTATATTTATAGGATTTTCTTTCTACAGATTTGCAACGCTAATTCTTGACCTGTGAAATATTTTTATGTGAGACTGTCACTGTAGCGGAAACTGCTGTCGTAAATATTTCCATAAGAAAGTTAAGTGACCACCTGCACGTAATGCGTCGTGGGCACCCAGCTGCGCGACAGACACCTGGAAAAAAGCCATTAGTGCCTTTCAGAGGCGCAGGTGGAGAAAAAAAAGAGAGACCATTAACCTCACTATTGACATTCCTTTGTGGAAAGCATCGCAAATAAGACACGCTCATTACTTGGAAACATATGATTATATTGTGGAGCGCCTACTTTCTGCTACTTACTGAAATGCTTATAAACTGATGGGAAATATTTTTACATCTGCACACCTGATTACGACAAGCGTCTTTCTGCGAGAGTTGAGAGAATTTCTACTAACTTATGAAATGTCACATGACTATTGAATGATATTTGTATGCTTTGGTTTGCGTAATAGCTTATTTCATTTGATACCTGTTTTCCAGCTGTGTTACAGCATTAGTTTTATAAAATAAACTTAGATGCATTTGCTAATGTGAACACTTTCTGTCAACAGATCTATTAAATGATAATTTTGTAATCCACATTCCTTAAAAAAAGGAGCACTTGGAAAGGAGAGAACAATAAGAAGGGACTAGTAACAGTAACACGACACATAATTTTCTTTTCAAGTACATGGTAATATTTTTTTTACAATAAGTTGTTGTGGTGCACCACTTTAATTACTTAGACATTAAGATGTGATTATACATTTCCCTTATCTGCATTGTTATCTTTAGTGTACTATTTTTTCTGCTTGAGCTATGTCATGTTTAGATATAAACTGCTGTTTGCCAGGCATAGTGTTACTGAATTTGACTTTATGTTACTCTGCTGAGCCAGTTTTACTACTCATTTATTTTTCTTGTTGCTGCACATTGGCTCATATTAGTTGTAATGTTGCATTGCTTGGTAATTTAGATTTACTGTAGCTTGCTTTGCAATTTTCCATTTTTTTGGTCATTGCTGTTTGTGTTACTTATTTTGTGTTGCTGCATTGCCTCGTCCCTTAGTTTAGCATCTGAGCTCAGTAGATTTAAGTTAGCTTAAGAAGGGGTAGCCTCTAAGAGAATGAGATGCGATGAATTGGAAGAAATGCATTGAGAAGTTATACGAAAAAAAGTACAGAAAACAGGTTTAGGTAGGATTTTCTTGGAAATAAATGATCAGGTAAGAAATGCGTGAACATATAAATACAGAAAGCATGCTTAGATAGAATTTTTTTGGTGGAAACAAAGGATGAAATAAGAGGAAAGACATATCAAGTTTTGGGTTGGACTGCAGTACCACATGTTACACTGAAAACGAACCCTGTCCTTTCCTATTGGTGTTATCCCACTATGTGTTTGTGTACCCTTGTGTATTTGTTTTCTTCCTGTCTCTGTGTACTGTTTCATAGAACTTTTTTCTCTTCTAATACTAAGTTACATTCACTATGATGAGGAATACTGTTATCCTCAAATACAATTGGCATTAATAATGTGTTATTTACTTTGTAAAGATGTTTAGACATTATTTACTCTGTTTTGTGCTAATGCTCATGTGTGAAGTTGATGTTTCGAAAGTTATTCTGATCTTTTATCTATGTACTCATGTCATAATTCCTGTAACACTGATGTGTATGTTCATTTCTATTCTTTTGTAAAGCCCCTATTCCTACAAATGTTATCTGTATTATTATGTTTTTAGTGATGTATTTTGTACCTTTGTAATTGTATTCTCATGTTATAAAATTGTAATTGACACCAGTTCATCTTATTATTAACTTGTAAGTTACATTTCACTGCACACGTTTCTGTTGGTCATAGTATATGGACAATATGTGAGAAGTAGGGACTGTTAGTGTTTGCACGTGTGTTAATAATTCAGCAAGGGACTGGATAACAGCATTGTTGGTTCTAAGGACAGTTCCAAAAACTTTGTGAGTGCACAAGTGGTGGTTTATGGACTTGCTATATTGTCCGCAAGACTCTTCAATGGTGATTGTGCACTTGCACAGTCACAACAGATGGCTGTTGGTTATCTCTACAAGGACTACAGTGGGTCTACATCTTTGATGATCCATCAATACCATTATTTCTACAAGGACTGCAGTGGGTCTGCACCTCTGGTGACCCACCAATACCATAATCTCTACCAGGACTACAGTGGGTCTACTCTGTGATGACCTACCCACCAATAGTCTTCAAAACTTCGAATGACTCTGCTGTGGGTTTGCTCTGTTGTGGCCCATTACCTGTCTGCATGTCAAGAGTCAGTACTGTCTTTCCGTTTGAAGGACAACACTACTTCTTCAAGACTGTGTGGAAATCCACTACTTCCGTGTGCATTTTCTTTTGCTGCTCAGACTTTGAGAAAAACACTGCTATTTTCCTGTACTAAACGATCAGGACTGTCTTTATGGACTGTAAGAAAATTTTATCTTTTGACCAACATTGCATCAATACGTGTGTGCATTTGATTTCTTTGTTATTGTAATTATGAAAAATTTTTTCAAATCTGTATTGACCACTGCCCAATCCAATTTGTAAAATTTTTTGTGGGGAGCATGGGGGCTATGTAAGTAGGCTGTTTAGGTTTTTTTATAAGTAACGCCACCTCTGTATGAAAATCACTGGCTGTGCTGTGTGCAGTCTGTGGCTGCTTTGCATTGTTGTAATACTCGCCATTGTAGTGTTAGGCAGCTGGCTGTGAACAGCGCGTAGTGTTGCGCAGTTCGAGGTGAGCCGCCAGCAGTGGTGGATGTGGGGAGAGAGATGGCGGAGTTTTGAAATTTGTCATGAACTGCTATATTTATATATGATGATATCAAGGTAAATACATTGTTTGTTCTCTATTAATATCTTTCATTTGCTAACTATCCCTATCAGTAGTTAGTGCCTTCCATAGTTTGAATCTTTTATTTAGCTGGCAGTAGTGGCGCTCGCTGTATTGCAGTAGCTTGAGCAGCGAAGATTTTTGTGAGGTAAGTGATTTGTGAAAGGTATAGTTTAATGTTAGTCAGGGCCATTCTTTTGTACGGAATTTTGAAAGTCAGATTGCGTTGCGCTAACAAAATATTGTGTGTCAGTTTAAGCACAGTCATGTATAATTGTTCAAAGGGGACGTTTCACATCATGAGAACTATTGGGGACAAAAATTCTGCTTTATCTCCATCCAGACCGTCTAGTCATTCTGACTTAGTGACAGTTTTTTCTCAGCAGTTATCCGCTGAAGCGTATAACCATTCTGAACGGATATTCAAATACACCCGATCTGTGTTGGTCAGATGGAATCTTTCAATACAGATACAGCAGAGTTCGTATCTCGGCAAGAAGTGCAGAGCGCGCCTATACGCTCATTGTTAATTGCACAATGCAAAGCGCCCCTCTACAGTAATTGCTGATCACAGTCGCAGCGAAATCTTCTTTACCTGACCTGATGAACGTAGAAGAGTTTCTTCTTGATAATTCTAAACCACAGGTTATCAGAAACCTTAGGAGCTTCCGCATTTACAGCAAACGCAGCAGGGGCCTATGGAAACCAGGAAAGAAAACGAGATCACAGTAAAGAATTAGGCGGCGAAAGAAGCAGCGATCTTTCAGCTAGGAATACGTCCTCTTGGAAGTACAGTCAAAGAACATACGCCATTGTGTAAACATCTACAATTGTAAAATCTAGTTTACTGTTTGAAACAGGGTTGTGGCAGCTGTTCCAGAGAGTGAGGACCCGATGCTCGATGGCCTCCAACGCGGGTGTGCGACGCCTTCGGTGAGTGAACTTCGTTTGATAATTGAACGTCTGTCTCGTGTAGATCATCATGAAATACCCGCCCTATTTTGTCTACGTGCTACAAGTAACCATGGGACGAAACGTCTCCACACCATGTATACTATGTGATCAAAAGTATCCGGGCACCTGGCTGAAAATGACTTACAAGTACGTGGCACCCTCCATCAGTAATGCTGGAGTTGTGGTGTTGGCCCACCCTTAGCCCTGATGACAGCTTCCACTGTCGCATGCACACGTTCAGTCAGTCAGGCGCTGGAAGGTTTCTTGGGGAATGGCAGCCCATTCTTCATGGAGTGCTGTAATGAGGAGAAGTATCGATGCCATTTGGAAAGACCTGACACGAAGTCGGCGTTCCAAAACATTCCAAAGGTGTACTGTAGGATTCAGGTCAGGACTCTATGCAGGCCAGTCCATTACAGGGATGTTATTGTCGTGTAACCAATCCTCCACGTGGCTTGCATTATGAGCAGATGTTCGATTGCGTTGAAAGTTACAGTCACCATCCCCAAATTTCTCTTCAACAGTGGGAAGCAAGAATGTGCTTAAAACATCAATGTAGGCCTGTACTGTGATAGTGCCACGTGTAACAACAAAGGGTGCTAGCCCCCTCCGTGAAAACCACGACACACCACAACACCACTGCCTCCGAATTTTACTGTTGGCACTAAACACGCTGGCGGATATCATTCACTGAGCATTCTCCAAACCCACACCCTGCTATCAGATCGCCACATTGTGTACCGTCACTCCACACAAAGTCTTTCCACTGTTTGATCCACCAAGCGAGGCTTTGTTTAGTACTTACCGGCCTGATGTGTGGCTTACAAGCAGCTGGTCGACCATGAAATCCAAGTTTTCTCACCTCCCGCCTAACTGTCATAGCGCTTGCAGTGGATCCTGATGGAGTTTGGAATTCCTGTGTGATGGTCTGAATAGATGTCTGCCTATTACACATTACGACACTGTTCGACTGTCGGCAGTGCCTGTCAGTCAACAGACGAAGTCAGCCTGTACGCTTTTATGCTGTATGTGCCCCTTCGCATTTCCACTTCACTATCACATCGGAATCAGTGGACCTAGGGATGTTTAGGAGTGTGGTGATCTCGCGTACAGACTTAGGACACAAATGACACCCAATCACCTGACCACGTTCGAAGTCAGTGAGTTCTGCGGAGCACCCCTTTCTGCTCTCTCACGATGTCTAATGACTACTGAGGTCGCTGATATGGGGTAGCTGGAAGTAGGTGGCAGTACAATGCACCTAATATGAAAAACGTATGTTTTAGGTATCTCCGCATATTTTAGATGACATAGCGTATGTGCATGCAATCCAAGTCCCAAAATTGCTGAATTCGTGCACAAACATCATATATTTGTTTTCTCATCGACTAAGGCAACCCAGAAGTCTGAGTGCCAGAATTCACGCACATTTTGGGCAGTCTGTCAGGATCATTTAATACGAGTAATGTCAGCATCACTAACTACGATCATCGTTCTACTGAGAAAGGGAAAATTTATGACTGGGACTAATTAACCTTAAACGACAGCATTTCATACGAAAGTGAGACATATTTATCAATTTAATCCACCAATATAATTTAGCAATAATATTGCAACAGAGTTTCTGTGTTGATCGTACATACATCAGATAAGGTCATAGACCATCTTTTTCTTTTCTGTGCAGCCAAGGCGCTTAACTCAATGTCTGCGTAATCAACGAATACGTGATCGTAATTACAGAGTTACGATATCACAAACTTCAGCTAGCTAAACATACTGACGGAGAAAAATCGCACTACGTCTGAAAAAAGGTTGTTATTGTTGTGGTCTTCAGTCCAGAGACTGGTTTGATGCAGCTCTCCATGCTACTGTATCCTGAGCAAGCTTCTTCATCTCCCAGTACCTACTGTAACCTAAATCCTTCTGAATCTGCTTAGTGTATTCATATCTTGGTCTCCCTCTACGATTTTTACCCTCCACGCTACCCTCCAATACTAAATTGGTGATCCCTTGATGCTCAGAATATGTCTTACGAACTTATCCTTTCTTCTAGTCAAGTTGTGCCACAAACTCCTCTTCTCCCCAATTCTATTCAATACCTCGTCATTAGTTATGTGATATCCCACCTAATCTTCAGCATTCTTCTGTACCACACATCTCTAAAGCTTCTATTCTCTTCTTTTCTAAACTGTTTATCGTCCACGTTTCACTTCCATACATGGCTACACTCCATACAAATACTTTCAGAAACGACTTCCTGACACTTAAATCTGTACTCGATGTTAACAAATTTCTCTTCTTCAGAAACGCTTTTCTTACCATTGCCAGTCTACATTTTATTTCCTCTCTACTTCGACAATCCTCAGTTATTTTGTTCCCCAAATACCAAAACTCCTTTACTTCTTTAAGCGTCTCATTTCCGAGCCTAATACCCTCAGCATCCCCCGATTTAATTCTACTACATTGCATTATTCTCGTTTTGCTTTTGTTGATGTTCATCTTGTATCCTCTTTTCAATACACTGTTCATTCTGTTCAACTGCTCTTCCAGGTCCTTTGCTGTCTCTGACAGAATTACAATGTCACTGGCGAACCTCAAAGTTTTTATTTCTTGTCCATAGATTTTAATTCCTACTTCAAATTTTTCTTTTGTTTCCTTTACTGCTTGCTCAATATACAGATTAAATAACATTGGGGACAGGCTTCAACCCTGTCTCACTCCCTTCCCAACCACTGCTTCCCTTTCATGTCCCTCAACTCTTATAACTGCCATTTGGTTTCTATACAAATTGTAAATAGCCTTTCGCTCCCTGTATTTTACCCCAGCCACCTTCAGAATATGAAAGAGAGTATTCCGGTCGACATTGTCAAAAGCTTTCTCTAAGTCTACAAATGCTAGAGACGTAGGCTTGCCTTTCCTTAATCTATTCTCTAATATAAGTCGTATGGTCAGTATTGCCTCACGTGTTCCAACATTTCTACGGAATCCAAACTGATCTTCTCCGAGGTCGGCTTCTTCCAGCTTTTCCATTCGTCTGTAAAGAATTCGTGTTAGTATTTTGTAGCCGTGGCTTATTAAACTGATAGTTCGGTAATTTTCACATCTGTCAACACTTGCTTTCTTTGGGACTGGAATTATTATATTCTTCTTGAAGGCTGAGGGTATTTCACCTGTCTCATACATCTGAAAAATGATGTATGTTCCAATTTCTTGCCTGTCGCATAGGAGTGGCGATAGCTGCGCCACTACGAGACAGCAAATCGGGTTTGCTGTAAATACGCGCTGTAACGGGCGTGAGCGTTAGTTACCTTTGAGATTGGACGTGACGAGTTGATGTTAGTCGAGAGTGCCTTTAAGGCGAGAACGACGCCATTATCAACTGGTGACGGCTATCCAGGAGACCCTCCATACTCTTGTCCATTGCTGCCACTGTGTGGTCTCTGTGTGGACCCCGGGTCGTGTCGACATCCCTTGAAACGGACGTGTCGACGCGCCCGCCAAACGGGCTGTCGGTGCACCGGCCTCGGAGGTCGGCCTTTCCGAGAGTGACCTCGGGTCAGTTTTGTGGCAGAAGGTACTTCGCACCTGGGGTGAAGAATGGCGCGCCCTTCCTTCATCCGACAAACTTCGGGCCACCGAGGAGGCTACCGGTGCGTGGCGAGAGACCCTCCAGGCCCCTGTCGTCCTCTGCCGGCTGTGCATGGGCCACACCAGGATGACGCACAGCTATTTACTGAACCGCGAGGATCCACCTTTATGCCTCTGCGGGTCAGCTTCGGCGGTGGTCCACATCTTGTCGGACTGCCCGCTTTTAACTCCGCTCTGGCTGACGTTTGCGCTGCCGGGTGCGCTTCCTGCACTTTTATCGGACGATGTTGCAATGGCAGATTTAGTTTTGAGTTTTATTCGTGCAGGGTTTTTTTATAGCTCGATCTAAGCGTTTGTCCCTTTTTTGTGTGAAGTCTGGCCTGTGGCCTACGGTTTTAGACTGGGTTTTTTAGTGCGTTACTTGGTGGTTGGCTTTTTCTTCCCGTCCAATGTTACACTCTGTGTGATTTTACACTACTGGCTATTAGAATTGCTACACCAAGAAGAAATGCAGATGATAAACGGCTATTCATTGGACAAATATATTATAGTACAACTGACATGCGATTACATTTTCACGCAATTTGGTTGCATAGATCCTGTGAAATCAGTACCCAGAACAACCACCTCTGGCCGTAATAAGCGGCCCTGGTATGCCTGGGCATTGAGTCAAACAGTGTTTGGATGGCGTGTACAGGTACAGCTGCCCATGCAGCTTCAACACGATACCACAGTTCATCGAGAGTAGTGACTGGAATATTGTGACGAGCCAGTTCCTCGGCCACCATTGACCAGATGTTTTCAATTGGTGAGAGATCTGGAGAATGTGCTGGCCAGGGCAGCAGTCGAACATTTTCTGTATCCAGAAAGGCCTGTACAGGACCAGCAACATGCGGTCGTGCATTATTCTGCTGGAAAGTAGGACTTCGCAGGGGTCGAATGAAGGGTAGAGCCACGGCTCGTAACACGTCTGAAATGTAAATGTCCAAAGCGCCGTCAGTGCGAACAAGAGGTGACCGAGACGTGTAACCAATGGCACCCCATACCATTACGCCAGGTGATACGCCAGTATGGCGATGACGAATACACGCTTCCAGTGTGCGTTCACCGCGATGTCGCCAAACACGTTGTGACCATGCTGTAAACAGAACCAGGAATCATCCGAAAAAATGACGTTTTGCCATTCGTACGTGTCTAAGTTCGTCGTCGAGAACACCAGCACTGTGATGCAGCGTCAAGGGTAACCACTGCCATGGTCTCCGAGCTGATAGTCCATGCAGCTGCAAACATTGTCGAACTGTTCGTGCGGATGGTTGTCATGCAAACGTCCCCATCTGTTGACTTAGGGATCGAGGCGTGGCTGCACGATCCGTTACAGCCATGCGGATAAGATGCCTGTCATCTCGACTGCTAGTGATACGAGGCCGTTGGGATCCTGCACGGCGTTCCCTATTACCATCCTGAACCCACCGATTCCTTATTTGCTAACAATCATTGGATCTGGACCAACGCGAGCAGCAATGTCGCGATACGATAAAGTGCAATCTCGATAGGCTACAATCCGACCTTTATCAAAGTCCTCCTTACATGAGGCACAATAACGTTTCACCAGGCAACGCCGGTCAAGTGCTGTTTGTGTATGAGAAAGCGGTTGGAAGCTTTCCTCATGTCAGCACGTTGTAGGTGTCAGCACCGGCGCCAACCTTGTGTGAATGGAGTGAAAAGCTAATCATTTGCATATCACGGCATCTTCTTCCTGTCGGTTAAATTTCGCGTCTGTAGCACGTCATCTTCGTTGTGTAGCAATTTTAATGGCCAGTAGTGTAATTCCTTTTTTCTGGTCTCTGTCTGTGTCTTTCTTGTCCTGTGTCGTCTCTTTTCATCTCCAATGTTTTTCTTATTATTTGTGGGTGTTTCAAGTTCAGTTTGGTAAGCCGTACGTAAGTAACCAATATGTGGCATATGCCTATCATTCCGCCTGAAGGAACTCCGATGAAGAGAAGGAATAAAATCCTTTGGTAAGTTTCCATTCCAGTGGCTCAGTGTTAAAAATACGATGGGTTACTGGAATTCCACCAAAATTCCAATAGAATTGGCAATCTATTTGTAGTGTTGACAGATTGCCAACACTACGCACATTGTTTAAGGGAGGCGGCCATTAAGCAAGCAGGCGGACTTGATGGTCTGAAACAGGATACTTATGAATGCTATAAAGAAAAGTACGTAGCTGCTGGAATACTTAACTTTAATCCACCATTTGTATACAGCGTTCTTGATGAGACATTCCATACGATAACTATTAAACTATCAATTGCTATGTAAGGCTAATGGCGCATTGCTAGGACGTAGCCATGGACTTAGCTGAAGGCTATTCTAACTATCTACTCGGCTAATGAGCGAGGCTTCGTCAGTGTGCATCGCTAGCTACGTCGTCCGCACAACTGGGGCGAGTGCTAGTCCGTATCTCGAGACCTGCTTTGTGGTGGCGCTCGGTCTGCGATCACACAGTGGTGACACGCGGGTCCGACATGTACTAATGGACCGCGGCCGATTTAAAGCTCCCACCTAGCAAGTGTGGTGTCTGGCGGTGACACCACACTATTTTCGTGTTAATTGTTAACCTTTTCTCATTCGAAGAAGCATTACCGTTTGTGAGTAACGGCCACACGTCTCTTGGTGACTGGTTTAATTGTACGTCCTTTGTCACAGTGTAATTTGCCAAACTCATCTCACAGCAGCTATTGCGACAGAATTCCGAAACGGAGTGCCTCATTAAATAAGTAATTGGCAATCACAGAGCAACAATAGCTTACGAAAAACCTCATAGTGTCAGTTTGCAGTAACATACAAGAAGAAATTTCATGTTTTTTTTATACTAGGAAGCTCTTGTTTCGCTAGCTGTCAATAACTCTTAAAAAATTATAGTCACTGGAGTGAAATAAATAGAAAAGGAAGCATAAGTACTGATATATGGCCATAGATAAGAAAGTTCCGTGTGCTTAAGAGTTGGCAAAACACTCTCCTCCTTGTGTGCTATCATTCGCCAAACTTTCGTTTCGATGTCTCGAGCAGTTTAGCAGATATGAGAGATGTTGCGAGTATTTTATTCTCGCGGGCGTGAGATCGGAAGTGAGCGCGCTACATGGTATACGTTTTCTCGAGATCGGAGGCAGATAGAGACCCCCTCCCAAGTCTAAACAAAAATTCAGCATGTTAGCTAAATTTCATACGCAGCAACATATGGTGTGATACGTACCAAACGCAAAATCACAGCGACCCCTAATTTTCGTTGCAAACTTTTTGAGTTTTGCGTAGTGTCTTACTAAAACGTGTACATCACAAATGGTTCAAATGGCTCTGAGCACTATGGGACTTAACATCTGCGGTCATCAGTCCCCTAGAACTTAGAACTACTTAAACCTAACTAACCTAAGGACATCATACACATCCATGCCCGAGGCGGGATTCGAACCTGCGACCGTAGCGGTCACGCAGTTCCAAACTGAAGCGCCTAGAACCGCACGGCCACACCGGCCGGCCGTGTACATCACAATAAGAATGGTCATTAGCGAGATGATGGGCACTTCGACACGAAGCTGATACATAACGATACAAGTAAGGCAAAAATCAAATATTTTCAGTCAATAGTTTCTGTAAAATCGTTTGAGGAAGATAACAGGTTGCGCGCGCCTCGGTTCTGTCAGCGCAGAGCGTCGCCAGCCGGCGCGTGCGAGGTGTCGTGTGCGAGTCGCAGTATGCTCTGGACACCCGCGCGACCCGTGCGTGTCGCGCTGTAGTCTAGTGTCACGTGACACGCGCTGTAAGCCTCTCACTTTGCCTAACGCTGCCACTCACGGCGCATTTATTGCTACGCCGTCACGTATGCGACTTAAGTAGTCGACTCCCATCGGGCATGCATTGCTCTACTGTAACAATACATTCTGTGCAACCGCTATCTACATGTCTGAGGAGACTGTGCAACCCTGATTCGTGCCCAAGTAATGATGAATTAACGTAGAGTACAAAAACAAAAAGATACAGGAAACAGGGTGACAGCCTTCAAAAATTCCTCAACTTTGGAATCGGACGTGAATGTGTGTGTTTAGAAGCCACATATGATTGTAACTACTGTGTTCAAAATGTATAAAGTAACATGGCTGAAAGGGTTCGTGTACTCATGACAAACGACTGTGGCTGTTCTTATAGCGTTCTGCTCATGTGTTCGAACAATACGTTTTTGTTTCTTTCTTTATTTCTTTTCTTGGTACTGTCACTACTACATTTCACAACACTTCTGCAGAAATAGCAACGGTTCAACTACGGAAAGAGAAACGTAAAGATATAGTGCATTAAGTATTCGGTAGATGGCATGCCAGTATGATCACCATTGAAAGGGCGCTGTTCCAGGAGTAAAGCCCTTTCATAAATGATGCTCTTCTCATACAAAAAAAAAATATATATATATATCTATGTGTGTAGGATCCGTTACCGCTCTTAACTCATTTTGTCAAAATTTGGACTAAGGCCCTTTCAAAAATGATTGTATCAATCAACTGTAGCCTCTTAGAGTAAACAAGACAAATGAAGACGTGACGCAGTTGTCGACAATACACGGCTCTCGTCATCGGCCCACGCCGTATCCCAGCAACGGTTTGAGTCGAAAGGGGAGCAAGGCGGCTGTTGCTGTCCCCTTTGCCAGCAGAGTCTGCAGAAAGAGAGAAATGCGGCGACAGCACGGAGCAGCGGCAGCGGTCTGTGCCTGAGTCGCCGACCAGCGTCTGATGTCTGCCAAAGCACGGCCACCGAAATGACTGCACCTTCCTGCGCATGCGTAACATTAATTCTACACTCGTGCATGTTTCATAAATATGGAGATCTTAGACACAGCACTTATATATTAAGAATAATATAATTTTACAAATCAGTCGAGCGGATTATTCGTACGAATCTATCTAAGGCAGTCTCTGTAGGAGAAAGATTAATTTTATGTATCTTTTAATTATAGGAAGATCGGGCGTCTGCAGATTATAAATATTCTTACAAAGCTACCATGCCAAGTGCTTTCTTCATTCGATCTTTTGGATAATGTTCGACAACGTTAGCACATCGCCATGGTTTCTTGAAACACGCGTCCTCCATGGACCTATCGTAAGGCATTATTGATTTTTACAAGATTTTCCACCAGCCTAGATACGAATTTCAGGCATTAAGTACTACTTTGGTTCAATTCTAGTGTCCTGTCCCACCCGTCAGCGTTGACTAGCGACGTCGTGTGCGACATCATCGGTCTTCGATGCGAAAGATGAAAGCGTCCCGTCATTAAATGTTATCTGTGGTTCTCTCAGTGCCTGAAGTAAACTGTGCCGATTATTGTAAATATGTCGCGATTTCCGAGAGTATGGTTAGGCAGCACCGCAACCTAAGCGCACAGCTTAAACTGATGCCAGTGAATCAAGCAGCAATCGTATTTTTAATCTTCGTTCTCATAAAATATTTAGCTACTTCTTTCCCAATAAGATATGATTTCCGAATGTGTGGTCGGGCAGGAATCGAAAGAACAGCATAATTGGTGCGAATGGAACGGTTAGCACGCATATTTATAATCTTAATTCCCACGAATATTTGGCGGTATTTTTCCGCGAACTGCACGATTTATGAGGGTGAGGTTAGGCAGGAGACTAAGAGGACAGATAGGCCTATACAGGTAAATTGTAGTTCTCTACTGCACGGTGCGTTATTTTCCCTGACATTTCATTAAGTATCTACTGTTCTTACATTTTAGGTTTTTTTTTTTTTTTTTTGTTCTTGTCTTTGTACTTGAGTTGTCTAGATCAAGTTCAGTTATGGATTCCAGAATTTCTTACTTGTCGGAGTACTACAGAATGCGACAGTAGCAACAGAAATACAGTGACACAGAACAGCACTAACCAATTGCAAAAACGCTGAAAATAATGAAACTTGGACTCGATATGTTGAACTGAAGTATGTAGCTCAATTCTCGTGACCGGTTCGAACATTTGTCACTTTTTGTGAATTTTCCTTACCTCTGCAGTGCTTCTTTTTGGAATTCTGTGTTTATTTCTCCTTATTTCCTGCTTATGACCTCTTTAAGTTTTCTATTTTTTATAATTGAATTTGATCAACTATAGATAGCTTAGAACCTAAGACAATGGTACGTCGTTTCTCTTCTTCCCAGAATCTCTTTACGCATTGGCTGGCGGCCTGGCTCTGTTCATTTGACATCAGCCTCCTAGGTTGTGAGTTTTGTTGTCGGACAAGAAATTTTGCACTACTGACTGACCTGTAGCCTGAAATTTTCCCTGTCTTGTCTGGTGTCTTCTGTGACGTCCGGTTTTGTCACATCCTTTCTTGGCTGTTCCAGCCACCTCGTGCTGTTTTTTAATTTGAAAATACGAGATTAAAATTTTTCTCCAATAGCCTGTAGTCATTCGTACAATGACCGTAAAACTTTCATCTCCTCTTTATCATTGTGTCTGCGACTGTTCCTATATTTCCCTATAGCTCTTCCTTTCTCCTCTTCGTCAAGCTATTAGTTTAGTTATTTTGTGGCCCTGAAGTCTTTCTGCATTTCCAGTTCTTCTCCTTCACCTCTTGTACTCGGTGTTAGGCATTTAGATCTGCATGGTGCGTGGTGTTAAATTTTTGCCTGGAATGATACTGATTTTTTATTATATCGGTGTTGGGTGAGTTTGTTTGCTAATTCAATTTTCCTCGATCTTTCTTCACTTGTGATGTCTAACCATTTGATTGCATCCATTCTCCCAGATAAGCTTATCAACTCTTTTGACGTTTCCATTTTGTGTTTGTATATATTTTTCTCTATTGTGTATATGTTCAACGTATTCTGTTTTCACTTCCGACATTTGTAATCAGGTTGTAGTTGCAATTTTGTACAGTGTTTCTATCATTACCTTTTCATCTGTTTTGTCCTTAGAAATCATAGAAATATTGTCAGAAAAAAACAAGATATTTCAAGTCAGATCGTGCTTTTTCTTGTTCTAGATGGATTCCTTTGACGTTTTCCTCTCGTAGTTCTCTGTCCCTCCCTGTCATGTCCTTGTCTGAGGTCAAACTGAAGACAATCGGTGAGAGCCCGTCGCGCTGCCCAACCCTGTGTCAGTTGTGAAGGTTTCAAAAACTTCTCCTACGAATTCAACTTTTCAACTTGCGTCTGTAAGTGCCTGTTTGACTAATTGTCCTCTGTTAAGGACACTGTCTGACCGTTTACAGAACCGTAGGCTTTTTCTGAAATCAGTGAATGTAACGACTGTGTTGTGGTTCAATATTCCAGAATGAGATTTTCACTCTGCAGCGGAGTGTGCGCTGATATGAAACTTCCTGGCAGATTAAAACTGTGTGCCCGACCGAGACTCGAACTCGGGACCTTTGCCTTTCGCGGGCAAGTGCTCTACCATCTGAGCTACCGAAGCACGACTCACGCCCGGTACTCACAGCTTTACTTCTGCCAGTACCTCGTCTCCTACCTTCCAAACTTTACAGAAGCTCTCCTGGAGTTTCCTTCAGGAGTGCTAGTTCTGCAAGGTTAGCAGGAGAGCTTCTGTAAAGTTTGGAAGGTAGGAGACGAGGTACTGGCAGAAGTAAAGCTGTGAGTACCGGGCGTGAGTCGTGCTTCGGTAGCTCAGATGGTAGAGCACTTGCCCGCGAAAGGCAAAGGTCCCGCGTTCGAGTCTCGGTCGGGCACACAGTTTTAATCTGCCAGGAAGTTTGGTTCAATATTGTTCTGATCTTGATGATTCTTTTCAAGTGAGAAATTTCCTCTGGGCAAAAACTATTTTTCCTCAATCCCGCCTGGTACACCCCAGTTGTGCGTTCGGATTGGTCTTCTGTCTTACCCAATAGAGGACCTACAATGAAGTTGGATACATGTGGGTGCCCGTCCTGTCTCCCTTCTTACATGGCGGATGGATTATGGCTTGCTTCCAGTCGTCTGGTACTCCTCCTTTCTCCCAGCAGTATTTCATAACCTCGAAAAAGGTTTCAGCTGCCCGCTCCCTCCTAGTTTTCACATCTCAGCCAATACTCCGTCTTCTTCTGGCGCCCTGTTGTTTTTCGGCTGGCCACTGTATTGTTGAGTCTAATGCAGTTATATGGCTCTCAAGGCGCGATTTCCTTTTGAGGCTGTCTGAAAGATTGTCTTTGTGTTGGTTCCTCGCAGTTTAGAAGGTTGTTGAAGCATTTTGCTGGTAATACAGAGTTGTATTTGTTGTTGGTAGTCAGTTTGCCTTTTGAATCTTTGAAGTACAACTGCTTGTACCCTGTTATTTCTGCTTTGAAAACTTTTTAGAATTCCCTTGCGTTGTTCTGTCTGAAGTCTGTATCTATACGTTTCCCCCATGTTCCTAATTATGTCATTTTGCCATTGTTGTGTTTGATTTTAAATTGTCCCTACTAGAAACACCCACTTTCCTATAACGAGCACCAAAACATATACTGAGATCAGTGAACACAGGACTGTCGTAGCGAAACTGAGTGTTGAAACTCCCTGACGAAAGATTTGTAACCCAAAGACTGGAAACTTGCACAGGTCACACCAATACTTAAGAAACGCAGTAGGAGTAATCCATCAGTTTACAGGGCCATACTACCAACGTCTATTTGCAGCAGGATTTTGGAACATACACTCCTGGAAATTGAAATAAGAACACCGTGAATTCATTGTCCCAGGAAGGGGAAACTTTATTGACACATTCCTGGGGTCAGATACATCACATGATCACACTGACAGAACCACAGGCACACAGACACAGGCAACAGAGCATGCACAATGTCGGCACTAGTACAGTGTATATCCACCTTTCGCAGCAATGCAGGCTGCTATTCTCCCATGGAGACGATCGTAGAGATGCTGGATGTAGTCCTGTGGAACGGCTTGCCATGCCATTTCCACCTGGCGCCTCAGTTGGACCAGCGTTCGTGCTGGACGTGCAGACCGCGTGAGACGACGCTTCATCCAGTCCCAAACATGCTCAATGGGGGACAGATCCGGAGATCTTGCTGGCCAGGGTAGTTGACTTACACCTTCTAGAGCACGTTGGGTGGCACGGGATACATGCGGACGTGCATTGTCCTGTTGGAACAGCAAGTTCCCTTGCCGGTCTAGGAATGGTAGAACGATGGGTTCGATGACGGTTTGGATGTACCGTGCACTATTCAGTGTCCCCTCGACGATCACCAGTGGTGTACGGCCAGTGTAGGAGATCGCTCCCTACACCATGATGCCGGGTGTTGGCCCTGTGTGCCTCGGTCGTATGCAGTCCTGATTGTGGCGCTCACCTGCACGGCGCCAAACACGCATACGACCATCATTGGCGCCAAGGCAGAAGCGACTCTCATCGCTGAAGACGACACGTCTCCATTCGTCCCTCCATTCACGCCTGTCGTGACACCACTGGAGGCGGGCTGCACGATGTTGGGGCGTGAGCGGAAGACGGCCTAACGGTGTGCGGGACAGTAGCCCAGCTTCATGGAGACGGTTGCGAATGGTCCTCGCCGATACCCCAGGAGCAACAGTGTCCCTAATTTGTTGGGAAGTGGCGGTGCGGTCCCCTACGGCACTGCGTAGGATCCTACAGTCTTGGCGTGCATCCGTGCGTCGCTGCGGTCTGGTCCCAGGTCGACGGGCACGTGCACCTTCCGCCGACCACTGGCGACAACATCGATGTACTGTGGAGACCTCACGCCCCACGTGTTGAGCAATTCGGCGGTACGTCCACCCGGCCTCCCGCATGCCCACTATACGCCCTCGCTCAAAGTCCGTCAACTGCACATACGGTTCACGTCCACGCTGTCGCGGCATGCTACCAGTGTTAAAGACTGCGATGGAGCTCCGTATGCCACGGCAAACTGGCTGACACTGACGGCGGCGGTGCACAAATGCTGCGCAGCTAGCGCCATTCGACGGCCAACACCGCGGTTCCTGGTGTGTCCGCTGTGCCGTGCGTGTGATCATTGCTTGTACAGCCCTCTCGCAGTGTCCGGAGCAAGTATGGTGGGTCTGACACACCGGTGTCAATGTGTTCTTTTTTCCATTTCCAGGAGTGTATATTGTGTTCCAACATTACGAATTATCTTGAAGAGAACGGTCTATTAACACACAGTCAACACAATTAGCTTTTATTCACATGAAGTATTGAGTGGTATTGACAAGGGATTTCCGATTGATTTCGTGTTTCTAGAGTTCCAGAAGACATCTGACACTGTATCTCACAAGTGACTTGTAGTCAAATTGCGTGGTTATGGAATATCGTCACAGGCTGGCCAGTGACTTGATTCGTGATTTCCTCTCACAGAGTTCACAATTCGTATTAATTGGCAATTGATCCTAAATAATGGAAAGTGTGAGGTCATCCACATGAGTGCTAAACGGAATCGGTTAGACGATAAATCAGTCAAATCTAAAGGGCGGAAATTGAACTAAATACCTAGGAATCACCGTTACGAACAACATAAATTGGAAAGAACGCATAGGAAATATTGTGGTGAAGGAGAACCAAAGACTGCGTTTCATTGGCTGAAGATGCAACAGATCTACTAGAGAGACTGCGTACACTACGGTTGTCCGTCCTATTCTAGAATACTGCTGTGCAGTGTGGGATCATTACCAGGTAGAATTAACGGACTTCATCGAGAATGTTCAGGGAAGAACAGCACATTTTGTATTGTCGAGAAATAGGGGAGGGAGTGTCACTGACATGATACAGGATTTGGGGCGGCCATATTTAAAACAAAGGCATGTTTCGTTGCGGCAGAACCTTACCACGACATTTCGATTACTAACTTTCTCCTCCGAATGCGAAAGCATTTTTGTTTTCACTGACATCCACAGGGAGAAACGATCACCATCATAAAATAAGGAAATCAGGTCTCGCTAGGAAAGATACATCTGTTCGTTTCTTCCGCATTCTGTTTCAGACTGGAATAATAGAGGATTATTGTGAAAAATGGTTCGATGAACACTTTGCCAAGCACGTAAGTGTGATTTGCAAACTGTCCATGTAGATGTAAATTATGAGTTTACTACGAGTGATATTGTAGTGGACTCTAAAGGACATGCATGGTGCTTTCACTTGCACACGTGAACTGTGATAATTCGTTTCATGCATGTATGGTTTTTTATGTTGTTACTTTCTTTTTTGTTACCTCAATTTATTTGCAATATAGCTTATAGCTATGTAATTAATCGCATGAGCTGCAATCGAATTTTATTGTATGTATATACATTATCTGTCTTTTTTGTGATACATTCATTGGTTTAGGAGTGAACCTCATTGCCTTTAGATGTCGCCTCTAAGTAGCATCTGTGAGTCAGATATGACGTCGATCAAAGCCATAGAGTAGAATAATGTCTGGTGTGAGCATTGCGTGGTGTGCATGTTGTCAACATTAAGCTGAAACTGTCGCATGATCTCGGGGGAGCCGTCAAGTCTCGTCATGTGAAAACATTCCACAATGCATTTCAAATGGCGGCATTCACACAAGTCGTCAACAGACCGTCACGTCACGTCACGTCACGTCACGGCAGGTCAAGGTTTCCAGGGAATGAAGTGTCGACGGTATGATCATCTGCTGTCAGCGTAAGTTAACTCGTTGTATAGTAGTGGATATTGTGCTTTTGTAACTTTTTACTCTTCATTTTCTTATTGTGCTTTGATTTCGTGGCAAATTGTAAATGTTCGACGACGACTTGGAGGTTTTTTGCACTGGATGTTCTCACACAAGCGATGTGAGATATCTGAAAGCGAAAAATTATTTAGGTTTGGCAATAACAGAAGAGGCGCGCACTCACCCATAACATAGAAATGTCGATGTTTTGAGGTGTTGCTTCACGCCTCAGCACTTCAGCAAACAAGACTGATCCAGAACACAAGTTATGAGGTTTGCTTTGGCCATTCATAACCTTAGTTCCTCAATTGAAATACTGTACTCTGACACGGACTAAGCGAATTGACGTTACATGACGTGACAGACAGTGTGAATACACGCTGACGTGACGGTGCTGCGACGTGATGTCTGCTCATTTTGCTCACAAAAACTGTGAGATCAATTTATTGCAGGTATCAAATGCAAGTTGTCATGGTGTCTACAAAACACCTGTCCCTAATACACAGCACATACGATTGGAATCTATCTGAACTAACGATTTGGCGACATTCAAAATTTATAGGACGTTTTACGCACAAACCTATGCCAACCCAAGGATACACAACCATTGTGGCAATGGGTGTCGACAACAGAAAATAAATTCTGTCCATGTGAATCCTCACTCTATGGTCAAAGCGGAGGGTGAAATCTGGCACGAGAATATGTTCATTGTTTTTTTTCTGTTTATTTATCATTAAATGAGGCGTCCTTATCATCCTTGTGCCAATGTAATTCGCATCCTTAACACCAGTGCAGTACTGCCACGTTATCTTGGCTCCTCACCTCCCTAGAACTGAATTATAGACACTGCACGAATTTGAGCCTCCGGTGTGTTGGTTCATGTCGCTGTCAACTTTGGCATTCAGGCCATAGGCCTGCCACTGTGGTGATCTGCCACATATCGCTTACAACGCAAAGTATTTTGATGGCAAACTTTCGCAATTTTCTGTACCATGGTATGTATGAAACATGGACATTTTTCTCATTTAAACCAGTAAAGATGTGGGTATTTATTTCGGCATGATGTCATATTTTTGTGCCATTATCTCTCACACTCATTACAGATTCATACACGTCATGTAGTAATACGCTTATCTCCTGGTCTTCATCAGCAGCATAACGAGTACCGCCTGCCTGCCACCACTAACTCTGCAGTCGGCTGCATTTTATCTGAAAACAGAACATGCCCGGCTCGAAAGCTGCCTTTCAGAGGTAATGAGTACTCCTTTCTTTAATTTGATAAAAATGATATCTACAGATTCCTATACGAAGTGTAGTTCATCTACACAGGTGGGTTTACCGAGCGAGGTGGCGCAGTGATTAGACACTGGACTCGCATTCGGGAGGACGATGGTTCAATCCCGCGTCCGGCCATCCTGATTTAGATTTTCCGTGATTTCCCTAAATCGCTCCAGGCAAATGCCGGGATGGTTCCTTTCAAAGGACATGGCCGACTTCCTTCCCCGTCCTTCCCTAATCCGATGAGACCGATGACCTCGCTGTCTGGTCTTCTTCCCCGAAACAACCAACCAACAGATGGGTTACTGCTGCTACAATGGCAGCTTATCAACATTTAAGTGAGTTTGAACGTGGTGTTATAGTCGGCGCACCAGCGATGGGACACAGCAACTCCGAGGTAGCGATGAAGTGGGGATTTTCCGGGACGACCATTTCATTGGTGTACCTACAATATCGGGATACAGGAAAACATCCTGCAAGAACAGGCGCATCAACGACTGAAGAGAATCGTTCAACGTGACAGAAATGCAACCCTCGCGCAAATTTCTGCAGATTGCAATGCTGGGCCATCGACAAGTGTCGACGTGCCAAGCACTCAACGAACAATCATCGAAAAGGGGTTTCGGATCTAAAGGCCCACTCGTGTACCCTTGATGACTGCACGACACAAAGCTTTACGCCCGTCAACACCATCACTGGACTGTTGATGATTGGAAACACGTTGGCTGGTCGGACGAATCTCCTTCCACATTGTATCGAGTGGATGGACGTGTACGGGTATGGATACAACCACATGAATCTATGGACCCTGAATTTCAGCAGGGGAATGTTCCAGCTGGTGGAGGCGCTGTAATGGTGTAGCTGGAGTGATATGGGACCCGTGACACGTCTAGATACGACCCTGACAGGTGACAAGTACGTAACCATCCTGTCTCATCACATGCGTCCATTCACGCCCGTTGTGCACAACGACGGACTTGGGCAATTCCAGAAGGACAATACGACTCCCCACGTGTCCAGAACTGCTACAGAGTGGCTCCAGGAACACTCTTCTGATTTTAAACACTTCCGCCGGCTGTTAAACTTGCAGCATACTGTTCAGAGGAGATCTCCACCCCCTCGTACTCTTACGGATTTATGGGCGGCCCTGCAGGATTCATGGTGTCAGTTCCCTCCAGCACTACTTCAGATATTAGGCGAGTCCATACCACGTCGTGTTGCGGCACTTCTGCATAAAATATGTCGACTTGAACAGCAGATTATAGGTGTGTGTCTTTAGGTTTACATCTACTCCCTTTCCTGAAGCTGCTCCTCTAACTTTAGTCTTTTCTAATGCGACTGTAGGGCAAGAATTATTCGGACTGAGTTTATTACATGCTGCATAAGTAATCAATGTAACTGGAAATCCTTAGTCAATTCCCGCGGTGAAATTATGTGTGTCAGTTGGTATCTTTATAATCGGAAGATACACATTCTCTTGTGGCTGTTCTTTTCCCTGCAATAACGTGTCTCTTATGTCTTCCAACGTGATAATATGTTCTGTTACTGTGTTCTTGTTGTAAAAGTTTTCAAATTGATTAAATCCTGAACTTTACTATTAATCTGTTAAATAAAAACAAAGTAGTTCCCGTGTATTAATGCTCTGGAAAAAATGCTGTTCGTGAAATGGTCCCCATCCGTTGACGATTTTCGTAGCAAACAGATCCTGAAATGAAAATATTTCACCTCGTAATGTAATTGTTTTGCAAGTAGTGGCGCCTACTCGCTCATAAATTATTTTGCAGAAAGCTTCGTCCATTTCGTGCTCAGGTGAACGCCAAGTCAAGTTACAAATGTTGTTTACATATGTGCTCAGGTGTACTCAGAATACGTTACATTTCGTTTGAAAGAAGTGTGCACAAGTTAAGAAAATGGTCCACACTAGTATTGTGCACTAGCTATAAAGTCATAAATTGAGGCAAAAAAATTACATTCATGGCATTATTTTTTGTCGTTATTCTGCACAAAATCTCGTGAGACTAACTGTGATTATATTGTCTTTTAGTCGCAGCAAGTGTGTATCGAAGCAATGTCTTTTCGTGGTTTTCACACACGCAGCTGTTGGCCTGAGAGTACCCAGCACGCTATGTAGCACATGTTGAAGTGTCTTCCAGCACTCATGACGTTGTAACACCTCACCAAGTGAAAGCGTCGGATCGTGATTGTCTGGGAGGCGGCTGAGAGCAGACTTGGTGCACTCCGTATGTGTCACTAACAAATCCAGTGACAACTCAGAGCCAGACCGCTCACAAAAGGTACCACCATGTCACTTTTAACAAAATGTCTGTGAAGTCACCTAAAATCACGATAATCGATGCGGCATGTCGTGGTGTAGAAAACGTTAACAATACCTCCAACTTTCTCACAGTCCAAAGAATAACTATACTCGAGTCCACGAACGTGCCGCTTTCTGTTACAATACAGTGAAAGAAAATAAAGCCAAGACGTTTATCTAAAACTACGTATGGTAGATTCTCGGATTAAATGACAAAGACTAACAAACATTTCTCACGAATATCGACATTACAATTTAGACAGATGTGTCCGTCGTAACATGTCAAACAGAAAAATCATAATCAAAATTTGTTTTCACTGTGCTAGAAAAGAAACGTTAAAATACAGTAATCATTACATGTATAATGCATTATCAAAATATCAATAGGTAAACATTGTGTTGTTATGCAAGAGTACAATAGTGAATTCTGCAGAGTGTGTGTTTCTATGTACTCGAGTAAATGCGCAGAAGTATACGGGCTAAAGGAAAGGAATGGAATGGAATCTGAACAATATTTTGCATTTCTCAGTTGTCTGTCAGTCACACAAAAAAATATAAAGCAAATGAAAATGTGTCCACAAAACCTTAACCTATGCACGTGCCAGTTACTTATAATTACCCCAAATGCGAAATTTAAGTGTTATCAAGAAGAGTACTTAATACCTATGAACAACTAAAGTCAACGTGCAGAATAAAAATAATTAAGAAATTATCTCTTTCCGATGAAGTCGATTAAATGTGGGCGAAAAGGAATGATAAATGATATTATTCTGTGAATGAGAAGAAAATCGATTAGTGGAAGCAAAGTCACAAATTTCATCAAAGCAAGTAAACCGTAATAAGCGTCTTCAAACCTTCAGGTTGTTATTCCCAAAGAAAAAAAAGGCATATGTTTGAAAGAAAGTGTTTATCTTCCTGTAAATTCATAGTTTTGTCTTACCGCTTTGTAACACCTTATCGCAAACCATTAGAAGTCCTAGAATGAGAGTTTCACTCTGCAGCGGAGTGTGCGCTGGCAGAGTAAAACTATGTGCCAGACCGAGACTCCAACTCGGGACTTTTGCCTTTCATGGGCAAGTGCTCTACCATCTGAGCTGCCCAAGCACGACTCACGCCCCGTCCTCACAGCTTTACTTCCACCAGTACCTCGTCTCCTACTTTCCAAACTTCACAGAAGCTCTCCTGCCAAAGGCAAAGGTCCCCAGTTCAAGTCTCGGTCAGGCACACAGTTTTTATCTGCTCGAAAGTTTCATTAGAAATTCTATTCATCAGAGAAACACACCAAAACACAATCAACAAAACATGCTCCAAAGGTTAAATCATCTCGTAATACCTAACACTCCCAAACATCAGTGTGTCACACTTCATATTATAAATCATTAACGTCTGCATAATAATCATGAAAAGTTCGCTACCCTCACTTCCTATTATCTCACCATATCTTTGTTGCAAAAATCCATAAATCATTGCTACACATGCTCCATCTAAAATTAATCCTTAAGTCTTCACATACGACACAGAGTAAAATTCTTATAGTCAATGAAGAAACCCTGGTTATAGCTTAGGATCAGAGTATCCCAGTGGAAGACGAAGAAATTAAATATCTTCTCCGATACTTGACAGTATGTGTCATACCTGTGCAAATATACATTGTCTACCTGTTTTATCAGTACTATCTGGAATCCGTTATTGCATACTTCTGTACCTTAACCTGTAAGAGAAAATGTATTAGCTCGGGCGAAATTCTATGTTATTGTTTCACATGTTGCTTTTATCGTTTGTGATGCGTTTGTCTTTGGCGAAGGAGTCGTTACTGTCTTCTTTTACGTAACTTTTGCTTTTAAAATGATGTATTGTAAAGATCGGGGTCAGCTATGTTAGAACACGGAATGGTATATACTCTGTAACAATCATGACACAGTGAAAATAAACATCCGAAATGGCTTGTGCTGTATGAGATAAAAATGTTATTGTCATGTACACATACATGTAAATGAAAGAAAACCTATAGAACAAGTTTAATTTCTACCTACAAACGGTTGACGTCATATGGAAACGAAGTGTTATGTATCGTTGTGGTGGTGTCTTCATGAGGAGTACAAAATCAAACAATTGCACAGTGAACGGTTTTGTATTGGTGATGTGATGAAGACCTCTCGAAGCTTTCGTTCTGAATGTTTCAAGATGTCCTATGTTCGGAAGTGGGATTCGTCGATTCCGAAGTGGTTCGTTATAAAGCAATGCAAATTTCTGACACCTGTTCTTTGCTTTACTAAGACAATGGGCGTGTTTGAACTAAAACTTACTGTCCAACTTGAAATTTTTTAGTGAGACTTACCTTCTGTTGTAGGGTTTTCCTCTTCTCAGCTGCCTCTTTTGTATTAACTGTTGCAGTGTCTGTCAGTTTACGATGACGTAGACGCTGTGACTTGGGGAAAGACACAAATTCTTTTATTTTGTCTGGCTGATTTTTATCCTTCGAAACTAAACGTGGCGAGAGCTAAGTTGCATCAGTAGGGGGCAGAATTAGTGGTGATCTGAAAAATCTGTCCAATGGAGTGTGTTGTTTGGTTCGTCTGTTGCTGCTTCACGACTGTCTTCCTTGGCTTTGATTGTCTGCGAAACGTCGAAATTTAATTCTGCATCTGCATTGTCGGTGGCAAAAGACGTGTCAGTGAAAAATGATGTGCATCATTCTGTATTCTTTGTGTATGAAAATGTTCCCATCTGTTAACTTCCTATTCGTGTATTGAAATGCTCTGCTGAAAGTGTAATCCATCTTCATAGTCCCAAATCGCTTCATGTTCTGTCAAGAAATCCATACCCAGCATAACTTCATTTCTTAGAAGTGGAAGCATCCAAAAACTTGCATAAATTGTCTGGCTGTGAACAATAAATTTTAAGTGTGTGTGTGTGTGTGTGTGTGTGTGTGTGTGGTTTTTACATCTACTGTTTTTCCTGAAACTGCTCCTCTAACTTTAGTCTTTTGTAATGGGATTGTAGAGCAAGAATTATTCGCATTGTGTTTATTGCCCGCTGCATCACTAATCGATGTAACTGGAGATCCGTAGTCAGTCAGTGCGGTGAAATTATGTCAGTCAGTTGGTAAGCTTCTAATCGCATGATGCACATTCTTTTGTGGCTGTTCTTTTCCCTGCAATAACGTGTCTTTTATGTGTTCCAACGTGATGATATGTTGTCTTACTGTATTGATACCGTAAAATGTGTAAACAGATTAAATGCTGAACTTTAATAAAAGCAAAGTGGTCCCCATGTGTTAATGGTCTGCAAGTAATGCTGTTCGCGAAATGTTCCCTGTCCGTTGATAATTTTCGTAGCAAACAGATCCTGAAATGGAAACATCTCACCTCGTAATGTAATTACTTGGAAACACAGTGCTTGGCTGCTCTCTGCGCTCCAGTTCCAAATTTCTGACTCCAGTTGCTGAGAGCCTAATGGAATGCTCCAGACAGCGAGCAAACTGTTATATACACACCACTGAGTGAGACACTGCTTTGAATAAAAATGGCTTGGATCGAGGAATTGCTGAAATATGCCTTTAAGCAAATGTTTATACATTATCAGATATATTATTACCCGTATGCAGTTCATATTACAACATTTATTATTATTGTCAAAGGAAGACACCGATACCAAAATCTTACTCTCACAAACGTCAGTGAAATAATAGACAGACATGAAAAAACCCTGACAGTGAAATCAAACAATCTTTAATGAAAAATCTCAATTTCCTTGATGTTGCTGTCTCATTCAACAATGAAACTAATGTAACTAGCGCGACTGCAGTGCCACTAAATAAAAAAAAATGTTCCCTTCATTTCTCTTCATACTCTTTTCTGATGTCCTCAGACCTCATTTAATTCTGAACCGTTAATCGTATCTCTCTCCTCTGTTTCACAGCATTCAAACACAAAGCACTTTGAAACTTCCTGGCAGATTAAAACTGTGTGCCCGACCGAGACTCGAACTCGGGACCTTTGCCTTTCGCGGGCAAGTGCTCTACCAACTGAGCTACCGAAGCACGACTCACGTCCGGTACTCACAGCTTTACTTCTGCCAGTACCTCGTCTCCTACCTTCCAAACTTTACAGAAGCTCTCCTGCGAACCTTGCAGAACTAGCACTCCTGAAAGAAAGGATATTGCGGAGACATGGCTTAGCCACAGCCTGGGGGATGTTTCCAGAATGAGATTTTCACTCTGCAGCGGAGTGTGCGCTGATATGAAACTTCCTGGCAGATTAAAACTGTGTGCCCGACGGAGACTCGAACTCGGGACCTTTGCCTTTCGCGGGCAAGTGCTCTACGAGCTGAGCTACCGAAGCACGACTCACGTCCGGTACTCACAGCTTTACTTCTGCCAGTACCTCGTCTCCTACCTTCCAAACTTTACAGAAGCTCTCCTGCGAACCTTGCAGAACTAGCACTCCTGAAAGAAAGGATATTGCGGAGACATGACTTACCCACGGCCTGGGGGATGTTTCCAGAATGAGATTTTCACTCTGCAGCGGAGTGTGCGCTGATATGAAACTTCCTGGCAGATTAAAACTGTGTGCCGGCCGAGTCTCGAAATCGGGACCTTTGCCTTTCGCGGGCAAGTGCTCTACCAACTGAGCTACTGAAACACGACACACGTCCAGTACTCACAGCTTTACTTCTGCCAGTACCTCGTCTCCTACCTTCCAAACTTTACAGAAGCTCTCCTGCGAACCTTGCAGAACTAGCACTCCTGAGAGAAAGGATATTGCGGAGACATGGCTTAGCCACAGCCTGAGGGATGTTTCCAGAATGAGATTTTCACTCTGCAGAGGAGTGTGCGCTGATATTAAACTTCCTGCCAGATTAAAACAGTGTGCCCGACCGAGACTGGAACTAGGGACCTTTGCCTTTCGCGGGCAAGTGCTCTACCAACTGAGCTACCGAAGCACGACTCACGTCCGGTACTAACAGCTTTACTTCTGCCAGTACCTCGTCTCCTACCTTCCAAACTTTAAGGAAGCTCTCCTGCGAACCTTGCAGAACTAGCACTCCTGAAAGAAAGGATATTGCGGAGACATGGCTTAGCCACAGCCTGGGGGATGTTTCCAGAATGAGATTTTCACTCTGCAGCGGAGTGTGCGCTGATATGAAACTTCCTGGCAGATTAAAACTGTGTGCCCGACCGAGACTCGAACTCGGGACCTTTGCCTTTCGCGGGCAAGTGCTCTACCAACAGAGCTACTGAAGCACGACTCACGTCCGGTACTCACAGCTTTACTTCTGCCAGTACCTCGTCTCCCACCTTCCAAACTTTACAGAAGCTCTCCTGCGAACCTTGCAGAACTAGTACTCCGCTGCAGAGTGAAAATCTCATTCTGGAAACATCCCCCAGGCTGTGGCTAAGCCATGTCTCCGCAATATCCTTTCTTTCAGGAGTGCTAGTTCTGCAAGGTTCGCAGGAGAGCTTCTGTAAAGTTTGGAAGGTAGGAGACGAGGTACTGGCAGAAGTAAAGCTGTGAGTACCGGACGTGAGTCGTGCTTCGGTAGCTCAGTTGGTAGAGCACTTGCCCGCGAAAGGCAAAGGTCCCGAGTTCGAGTCTCGGTCGGGCACACAGTTTTAATCTGCCAGGAAGTTTCATATCAGCGCACACTCCGCTGCAGAGTGAAAATCTCATTCTGGAAACATCCCCCAGGCTGTGGCTAAGCCATGTCTCCACAATATCCTTTCTTTCAGGAGTGATAGTTCTGCACGGTTCGCAGGAGAGCTTCTGTAAAGTTTGGAAGGTAGGAGACGAGGTACTGGCAGAAGTAAAGCTGTGAGTACCGGACGTGAGTCGTGCTTCGGTAGCTCAGTTGGTAGAGCACTTGCCTGCAGAAGGCAAAGGTCCCGAGTTCGAGTCTCGGTCGGGCACACAGTTTTAATCTGCCAGGAAGTTTCATATCAGCGCACACTCCGCTGCAGAGTGAAAATCTCATTCTGGAAACATCCCCCAGGCTGTGGCTAAGCCATGTCTCCGCAATATCCTTTCTTTCAGGAGTGCTAGTTCTGCAAGGTTCGCAGGAGAACTTCTGTAAAGTTTGGAAGGTAGGAGACGAGGTACTGGCAGAAGTACAGCTGTGAGTACCGGACGTGAGTCGTGCTTCGGTAGCTCAGTTGGTAGAGCACTTGCCTGCAGAAGGCAAAGGTCCCGAGCTCGAGTCTCGGTCGGGCCCACAGTTTTAATCTGCCAGGAAGTTTCATATCAGCGCACACTCTGCTGCAGAGTGAAAATCTCATTCTGGAAACATCCCCCAGGCTGTGGCTAAGCCATGTCTCCGCAATATCCTTTCTTTCAGGAGTGCTAGTTCTGCAAGGTTCGGAGGAGAGCTTCTGTAAAGTTTGGAAGGTAGGAGACGAGGTACTGGCAGTAGTAAAGCTGTGAGTACCGGACGTGAGTCATGCTTCGGTAGCTCAGTTGGTAGAGCACTTGCCTGCAGAAGGCAAAGGTCCCGAGTTCGAGTCTCGGTCGGGCACACAGTTTTAATCTGCCAGGAAGTTTCATATCAGCGCACACTCCGCTGCAGAGTGAAAATCTCATTCTGGAAACATCCCCCAGGCTGTGGCTAAGCCATGTCTCCGCAATATCCTTTCTTTCAGGAGTGCTAGTTCTGCAAGGTTCGCAGGAGAGCTTCTGTAAAGTTTGGAAGGTAGGAGACGAGGTACTGGCAGAAGTAAAGCTGTGAGTACCGGACGTGAGTCGTGCTTCGGTAGCTCAGTTGGTAGAGCACTTCCCCGCGAAAGGCAAAGGTCCCGAGTTCGAGTTTCGGTCGGGCACACAGTTTTAATCTGCCAGTAAGTTTCATATCAGCGCACACTCCGCTGCAGAGTGAAAATCTCATTCTGGAAACATCCCCCAGGCTGTGGCTAAGCCATGTCTCCGCAATATCCTTTCTTTCAGGAGTGCTAGCTCTGCAAGGTTCGCAGGAGAGCTTCTGTAAAGTTTGGAAGGTAGGAGACGAGGTACTGGCAGAAGTAAAGCTGTGAGTACCGGACGTGAGTCGTGCTTCGGTAGCTCAGTTGGTAGAGCACTTGCCCGCGAAAAGCAAAGGCCCCGGGTTCGAGTCTCGGTCGGGCACACAGTTTTAATCTGCCAGGAAGTTTCATATCAGCGCACACTCCGCTGCAGAGTGAAAATCTCTAATTCCACAAAGCACTTTACTTAAACGCAGGCGCTCTTAACTTTACGCCTGCACTGCCCAGAGTCCCCTGCTCGGCGTCTCAACTCACAACTACCCCCCTGACGCTGGAACTCCAGCGCCCCTCTCTCTCCCCGGCAGCGACGATAAACACGGTGACACCTTCCAGCGACTCAGCTGCTCCTCCCTTCTTCCGCTTGGTAGGTAAATAGACCTGGTTTGACACTGTTCATATGAGACCCTGCTGCCTCAAATGCTGTCTCCTGTTCCTTACCAGAAGGTTAATGAGCGCCACGTCGCTGCCGCCATTTATTGTGATGTCGGCTGCATTTTATTATTTTTTTTATTTTTTGCCAAGGAAAGATGGCCTGCCCTGCTCGAAAGGAGGCTTTTAAATGAAGAGAAATAAGTACTTCCTTCTAGCACTGGGTAAGTAATTACATGTGGTTAACAGTTCTTAAAATTACTCTGTGCAACGTTAAAGGCTATTATCTACAGCTTCCTATTTGGAATGTGGTAACAGGGGGTATTCTCCTGTTCTTTATCAGCATTTAACGGATGTCTTTTAGTCTACTCTGCCGATGACTGCATTTTATCTGCAAATGGAAGATGCCCTACTCGAACACCGGTTTTGAGAAGTAGGGTATATGAGTACATCTTACTTTCATTTTATAAAAAATAACATCTGGTTAACGTTTTAAACATTACATTCTGCTGCCTCAAATGTTTTCTACGGAGCCCCACATGAATTGTAGTAATAGCACTGTTCTTTTCCAGCATGTCAAGAATGTCTTTTGGCTGCCACCATTTCCTCTGCCAACAACTGTGTTTTATTTGCAAAGTGGAGATGCCCTGCCCAAAAGCACGCTATGAAACGTACAGAAATCAGTACCTCCTCCTTTCATTTGGTAAGTGATTACATCTGGCTTAGACTTTCAATACAACGTTCCACATACTGAAAATCTTAAAATAATTGTGACGATAATGGAAAAGAAAAACGTTGTAATTTTGTGTCGCGTCACCAAGACCTCAGTGAGTGTCCCTGCAGTTCCTTTGCTTCAGTCTGTCATCAACTGAAGACTGCGGCAGGCGCGACTTGCTGACACACTGTGGTGACGTCATAACACCACCGCCACACACACTGGCCCCGTAATCGAGTGAGCCTCACCTTGTTGCCTCTCACCGGAACAACAGATCAACACTTTGAAGTCTGGGACTCAGTATGACACACTAGCACGCCTGACTGGGATCTTCTGTCGTTTTCGAAAAAAATCACAGTTCACGAACGGTTACAGATAAATCGTTGCACTTGTTCCGTTTTACCCCTGTACATTAAACTTTAAAACGAAGTAACACATTACACAAACCAACTTCACGTAAGTTTACACCGTTATTGCAAGTTTGTAGCTGAAACAAGAAAAATAAAAAAGTTTTACAGCAGTATTAATTGTAGGTAGAAAGAATATTGCACTGGTTTATGTTTTATAAAAACAAACTGAAACGCATTTGTTAAAAAATATCGAAATACACAACTAAATTACAATTTTTTATAAATGATTTGTATACGTAAATGGCTTTCGTGTTGTAATGGTTCTTTATTTAACTGACCATTACGGCACTCCAACCCCAGTTGTCGATACCAGTAATATCGTACTACTTTTCTGCCAAGTAACACACATATTTTTGTTTTATTAATGTATAGGTACTCCGATGTATCGATATATTACAGTGATATGGCTCTTGTGTGTATTCTTTTCTGTGAGACTGTTATAATCTTTGACTTACTTGTAACCATTTTGGCACGAATGCGCACAGACCAGTCTTTGTTTCACTTTCGCAGAAGTTAAGTTGTTATTTCGGTTTGTAAAAAAAAATAGTCAAGTCTTTTATTTCGTTAAAGTGGAAATGAAGTATACGAAGATTGATACAAAACTGTTTTCTTGATGTGACAATTAAGAAGAAGTATATGTGAATTTACAAGAAGTTTAATAAAAATGTGGATCGTGAACACCAAGTCAACAATTACTTTGAAAGGGTACAGTACCGCCCAACATTGAAAATAGGTACAACATACTTCATTATTCTTGTCAGAACAACAAATTTTTTGTAAAAATAACTCAATTTCAATTAATACAGCGAAACCGGATACCAGTGTGGGAAAGAATGACAATTTATTTATTTAAATGATCACATGTGCACTCCCACAAAATAAATCCCTACATCCAGTTTGGTGAGATCTGTGAAATGAATGAATGTATGGTCGTCTGCTAACTGCAGATAGTGATCATCTTTGAGACGACCCTTTGGTCACCTTTGGTAGAACCAAAGAGATAAAATTTACCGGAGCTTTGAGTGCCGGCGAGCTGGAACTAGGGCAGGTATGCAGTGAAAGTGTAGCTACCCTTAGCGGAGCTACGGTTTCTCAGGCGAACGAGGTGAGCGCACCGAAAGTATAAAATGACAATGTGCTACTGCAGTTTTTACAGAGGATGGATAGAGATAATAAGGAGAGAGGTAGGGAGAATAAGGAAAGCTTGGAAGCGATGGATAGGGATAATAAGGAAAGATTGGAAGCGAAGGATAGTATGTCATTGTCATAGTGACAGTTATGAGGTGCTGCGTATCTGGTTGTTCGGAATCTGGTGTTAGGGAAAGAGGCCACTAGCACCAAAGTTTCTAACACTTGGGCTGTCCCATTTCTCCCAGCTTGTATATTCTCTGCACACATTTAATTTTCATGTAAGCACAGATTCCTAACTAGCAAATTCTTTGCTGTGTATAGTGGAACATTCAGAGTGAGACGGATTGCCCAGGAAAATGCTGTACTGATTCAGACGATCAAGGGAAAACAATCGCGTGGGCTTCATAACATTTCTAACATCAAATTATGGAAAAGTGAAGGATAGATCGAAAGTAGGCAAGTTATGGGAGATAGTGTATTTATTTGTGTTGTGTAACGTTGTGCACGGTCAAATCGAACATAAGAATTTTCAGGCGAGATGTCAGGAAGTATGACGGAATAGACTGGTCGAATGAGTCGAACAGGAGTCGACAGAGTGGTGTATGTATGTATTTTTTGTCATATGAATAAGGATCAAGCAGAAACGACGTGATGATTAATGAGTGGATAAAGATGGTAGATAGAGAAGCGACGTGATAAATAGTAGTGGACAAAGGTGATATTTAAGGAGAGAAGCGACGTGAAGCAGTGTGATTAATAAAGAGAGATGAAACAGTGGCAAATAAAGGTGAGTAGAACTAATAATGTGGAGATGTCTTAGAGGTATGTTACAGAGAGGCCTGTGTATGCTGCAACCAAGATTGACGCGAATGGCGAAGGAAGACCAGGAAATGATGGAGTAATGGACGGACGGAGAGCCGAAATACGAATGAAGAGATGAGGACAACTGCACAACGTGAAGGGACATAAAGGGAGTATGAGATCCAGATGGGGAACGTTGTGGAATACTGACGTAAGATGTAATATAAGTGTAAATCTAATTCTTACCATAACATTTGCAATATGAAAAAAATAAATTTTTGTGGTTGTTGTTGAAGCCTGATACCAGTATAACTAATCAAAACGGTACAAAGAATGTGTACAGTTCTTGTGCAGGGTGAATAATTTGTGTATTTTTGTTCTTAGATGAAATGTCGCAATACTAAGTTGATATTTAGCAGGATGAATAATCGGTAAAGTGAATGCTGGGGTAAGCCAATGGAGAGAGGTGCCAGAGTGAAAGGACGAATTCGGAGACTGGAATGCTATCTCCGAAACAATTCCATGTGTTATGTGGTTGAGTATAAGGGAGCAAAGGTATGGTATGTTGTCGTGAGTGTGGTGGTTTTAAGGTTAGCTGACTTCTAGACCTATTCTGTTAGTGTATTAATGGATTGAATGAGAAGGAAAATGTGATGTCTTGTGAGTGAGAGTCGTAGAGTAGTGTGATCAATGCGCACACTCCTGTAAAGGGGATGCTACCGATCCATAACTAAAACATTATTGTGCTTTATTGTTTGATTTGGATGAACCTCGATGGCAGGTCAGGATCTGACATCAGGTGGAGGATGGTACACACATGTCCTAGAAATGTTGTTATATATAATAAAAAGGTAAAATACATAAAGAGATACTAATTTCAGGCTGTCACAAGCACAAAGGTGCATTGTATGTTGTAGATTTAGAGTCACCAGTTTCTAAAATGTTTATTGTGTTAGGATGTTAAAGTAGTTTACTATTTAACAACATGTGGTAGGTAATTGTGAGCTGTGTAGATTATTTCTTATATTTTTGTTAGAGCACTTTCAAGGGGTATTACTTTCAGTCGGTCACAAGCACAAAGGTGCGTTGTATATTGTAGTTTTAGAATCAACAGTTTCTAATATTTTCACTGTGATAGGATGTTAAAGTAGTCTACTATTTGATATTGTAATTGTGAGCTGTATAGATTGTTTCTTATTCCTTTTTTGTTTTTTTGGACACTGTCATGTTTTGTATGAGAGACGACAGGTACAATCAATAGCACAAGAGTGGGCTGTATGTAGAAAAGGTATAAATGTTGATGTTGTATGTGTAGGAAACTAGGGTGTATGATTTTATGTTTTGTTTTAACAAACATTCTTTTATTACCAATGTATCTAATAGATCATACATGTAATCAATGAGTATTTAAATACTGTAAGAATATCCTTTGGTCTGTAAGGTTGCGAGATGCACGGAAGGGTCTGACTGATTGGGTGTCGTAGCGCTGAGGTGCTACGCAGAACGCGCCCATACCGCTAGCGGTACCACCATACCACCATAAGTTCCGCCACCCTTACGACTGGAGACAGTATCCCGCGGAGGTAACAGCGGGTGGTTTATTTCCGCTCAACGGGTCGCGCGGTGGCGGCGGCGCCACGGCAGAATGAACGACGCGCGGCAGAGTCTGGCGGGCATTTTTTACCAGCAACTATTAACTAGTACTGGACTGTGGAGCCATGAAACAAGATGACTGCTCGTGTGTCTCCATAAGGTGGAAAGTGGAGGACTGGTGTTCCCACGTTGTGAGTGGTGGAAAAGATTTTGTCTTTAGCAGACAGGACGATTGTTTTGTTTTGTCTTGACCACTGAATGGTGGGATCCATAAACTTTTGGCAGTGACTTGTCAATTGTGCTTTGTGAATTGCATGTGGGACGCTTGGTATACTTAAAGAGGACAGTTGTCGTTTGGTGACTAATTATTGTATGAACGCAAGAAACTAAAGTGGGACATTGACATTTGCACTTGTAGTAGGAGACATTTCTTTAATTGGTGCGGGAATAAGTGCTGTTTGTTGGAACTTACGACTTTTAATTACACCATGAACTGAAAGGACACAACCGTGGGTAATAGTAGTTGTAGGGCCATTTCTGGACGACCAGATTCGTGTGGATGGTACTCTGAGAGTGACCATGACATTTGTGTTTAATGTGCGATACAGTTTACTGTTCAGTGCGTGTTCAAAATGCCGATTTGAGTGACTTAAAGACTTCCGTCCGGGTAACCATGGTAGAGCTTTGACACCAAGACAGTGTTTGTGGGGAACCTGTCAGCAACTTTTTTGACCCCAAGAAAATCACAGAATGAAATGATTCCGTGTGACTCGCAAGATAGGGAATAATGTATTTGTACTTGTAATTGTGTAAATTTTTTTTATATGCTTCATTCCTGAAGGGACAGCAAGTGTAATTGTATTTCATTAACATTTGTATTTAGAATAGTTAGTGTTTTTTTTTTATTTGTTCTGGGTTACTAGTTCACGTAGCATGTTTATTAGAATATTTGGTACAAAGATGCTTTAATTATTAGCCAGTCGTGTAATACTAACATAGCGTCTCTTGTTGCATTGGTCAGTAAGGTTGTCACAGGGGACAAAAGTTTGCATTGCACAACAAATATAGGAATTAACTGATGCATTTTGATGTCGTGGACAGTAATGGTCATGTTGGTGTGTTGACTGAGGCCACTTATTTGCATTATCACAGTGGTGATATTTCACATTAAAGTGTAATGGAGGCGAGTCGAAATGCAAGTTCTTGTCGTCTAAATGTGTAACAACAGAGAAATGAGCAGTAGAGTAAGATACGAGAGCTACTGGTGGATTCAAGCATTTATTGCTAACTATTTACTGCGTGTATTGATCAAAGTTGATGGACTGACTGGCTCAGCAGCAGGTATTTGTACTGGTGGATAAGGATAAGGTTAAACTCACAGTCGAGTAGTGGTGGTAATTGCTTAAGTGATGATAGTTAATGAGGTATGACATGATGTCTTAGGTTGACTGTATTACGTAACCAGTATGTAACTTGTGGTATATTTCATTGTTTTTCTTCTCAGTTTTATTTCTCTGTAGGTTTGATGTATATTTTAGAGTACTGATATGGAGCCTGACTTCTACATGTAACTAGTGTACCCAATTTTTTCTTTTGTTGATTTTGTTTTGTATTTAGACATTGCTGTGTAAAGATTATTACCCTGCAATTTATGAATGTCAGATTACTTGCTCTGTGTTTGGACAGTGAGCTATTTAAAATTTCATGAGTATAATTAGTATTTTTTTTATTTGTTATAGAATTAGTGAAGTTTGAATCACTCCTAAAAATAACGGAGTTCCCGGTAACTAAGCAAATTTTTATCACACCATTATTCTTTATTTGTATGATGTAATGTGTTATTTTTCATTTGGATTGTTGTAAATTTGTATGTGTACGTTACTCCGGATTCTGGAGAGTACAATAAAGCAATAACTGTGTCAAGAATTTGGTAAAGTAACAGCATTTGGTCATCTATTTGAGGTCACCAGGGGGTAAGGTCTCCTCCTGGTTATTTTGATTACTTGCTACGTTTGTTCTGATACAGTTTTCTTAAAAAAAAAAATGTTCAGAACTACCCTCGCATTGCAAGGATAGTACTGTGCCATTTTTTTCTCGATGGGTAGCCGGTGGTGAAAGGGTACAGTACCACCCGACATTGAAAATAGGTACAACATTCTTTGTTATTCTTGTCAGAACATATTTTTTGTAATAATAACTCAATTTCACTTAATACACCGAAGCTGGATACCAGTGCAGGAAAGAATGACAATTTATTAATTTAATTGATCACATGTGCACTCCCACAAAATAAATCCCTACATCCAATTTGGTGAGATCTGCGAATTGAATGAATGTATGGTCGTCTGCTAATCGCAGATAGTGAATGTGCAATATATGATCATCTTTGAGCTGGTACTTGGGTCACCTTTGGTAGGACCAAAGAGATGAAATTTACCTGAGCTTTGAGCGCCTGAAATGTGGTTGACCAATACAGTAGCATGGTCTTCCCCCACCTCGACAGAGGTGCGAGATGACCTGAAGAACGGCCATGTTTCAGCACTCTGCCGCTGGATCTAGTGTTGGTAAGACCTGTCTTAGGTGTGCTCCGTAAAAACAAAAGAGTGGAGACATGGTATGCATGTGAAATTCTTAAGAGTAGTTTGGAATAATAATTTCTCTATTTCAGGAACTTTTGTGGGGAGAACTAAATGTCAGGCAGGTAATATTAAGGGGATCGTAGTAATCTTTGGAAGTGACCAACGGTCACAATGAAACCATGTGTAGCAATAAGTTGAAATACTTACCAGTGCAAAGTTAAGCTGAATTACTGGCGTGTGTACTATAAGCTGGAAATATTTAAGGAATGGCGTGTGCAGAACTTCAAATTAGAGACGAGTACCTCCATGTGGTGAGTACTGTGTGAGTCTCAATCTGTGCATGAGGCAAAGGATAAAGAGAAGTACTCGTCCATGGTATCAGTTGAGGACTCGCGTGTGTGACGAATATGTTCTTAATATTACTTTGTGTGTTATGTTTCCGTGTGACGCTTGATTCAAACTATAATACCCTGAGAGAGAAGCAAGGTGAGTCAGCCGTCTATCCAGCAACGCCACTTGGCTTGCATTGCACAGGAAGACGTGCATATATCGTCCAGAGTTCGTAGTAGGAAAGAAAAGTTACGAAGTGGGGCAGTGTCGTGTGAAACTGGGATGAATACTAATTGAAGTGGGAAACCTGAAGGTGATGTGATTATAATGTTGTGACTATTCCTGATGATGTATTCCATGTTGCAGTGTGGTGTATGTCATGTAATTTAAGTATGTGTGGTTTACATGGGAGAGTAGCAAGGTAGTTTCCGAGGTAGTGGGTTATGCATGTTCCATTTGTACCGCTCGGTCTGGAGGAAAGTTTCGTGATGATGGTTGTCAGAGTCGAAGTGTGAGATATAGCAAAAGATCCACCATCCTATCCAGAAAGTGCACTATAGCATTAAGTAATTACGAGACCATAAGATAGAGAATCACCAATGTAAAGCCATGCCGACTGGGCGGAATTTCTCATGTGTTATTGTTGTAGGTTATAGAATTTGTGTGTTTAGGTTGTAGAATTTATCGGAATAAATAAGATAGTGAAAATAAAAAGATTGGTGGCCTTTTCCTTCGAATTGTATGTTGTCATGATGTCCAGAATTTATAATGTGTGCGCCATTCATATTCAGTGCGATGGCCACGTGTTGATCAAAGCCGTTAAATAAGAAAGAAAATGTGGTATTGCCAGTGCGTAGTAAAGAGTCAGAGTTCTGTAAATTACTGATAGTCAGTTTGCGTTTCCGTTGCGTAATATTCATACAGGAGGATAATTTGTAAGTTAATTGTGAGTACGAGGGTTCATGTTACTCGATAAATAAGAATGAATCCACTCGCTTGGCAGACCACTCATCTTGCAGGCCTGACTGCTTGATGCCACAGTATGAGCAAGGCATGTGGGTGCCTCTCAACTACCATACCATTATTCTGATCTGGGATTGTTTGATCATTAAGTATTTCCGCAAAAACGCAGTTGTCAGTTCTTCGAATGTTGCTAAGATACAGATCTGGACCTTCTAGCAGTCAAAGTGGAATCACCCTAGAATCAACAAGATGAGCCGTAACGACTTGGACGAAATCTACGTGGGAATCCATTCAAGGTAAGTGCGAAATTAATGACTCTTTTTACAGTGACATTATTTCCATTCTGACGATACCATCCACAGTCAATAACTTTGATGTTGCCCGATAAAGGGAACATATGGTGCATGAGCAACATTATTAATCTGATTTCTAACTTACTTTGCAAGTGCTGGTATTGTTAGAGTGTGAAACGATTCAAAGCATTCTGGCATGCACAGGGCAACATCACACACTGGACAACAGTGTGTTGTTTCTTTCCGTTTCGACACTCCAGTTTCTTTTTTAACTTTGTCACCACACGCTTTACACCATCTCCATGGCCTCGCTTTGCTCTCAGTTGGAGGAAATTTTCTTCCAAAATGTGGCCCAGATAGTCTGTCGCCTGCAGTCGAAGGCTTCGCCGCTACTTGTTCCTTTCCAGCCATCGTGGCCAGTGTTTGTCCAGTTAACACACATGAGTTTATCTGGAGGACATGGTTGCCTGTGTAGCATTTTATACATAACTGTTTACTACTCCCCAAATGAAAATTCTGTAGATAAGTCGTATGTAGGACTTGCCAACATGTTTTATATTATTTACAGTCTGTTATGTCATGTTAACGAATTGTTTTATTTATTTTTTTCAATTATGTAGTGCTAATTACTAATTATTCTTACAAGTATCAAATAACTCAAAATGAAATTCACGCTTTACTTCAATCCTGTAGGCGACATTGGTAAATAATTTCCGGACACCTGGTTTTGCATGGTTCAGCCGCCACTCACTCGCGTTACGGAGGAACGTTTCCTGTTAACCCACGATTTGTACTGAGCAATGAAATCCATATTCACTGATTTTATGTGGAGCAGGTTACAATCTAATTTCCAGTATCCTCTGCGAATTATTTTGGGACGAGGTAGACCTTTTGCTTTCACATTTACAGTGTCACGGTCGGAAAAGCTGACAGGGGCTGCTTCGTAATCCTGCTCAGTTACTCACAGCCCGCTGTGGTGTGGAGTCTGTCAGGCCTCGAAGCCGACACTGGCGAGGCGTGCGTGCAGTGAGTGCGTGTGGCGGCGCGCCGCTCAGCTACGGCTTCCGTGTCCAGACCTGCAGTCAGATTTTGCCTTCTGAGTCGATCGCTGAAAAAGCTTTCCCTTGGAGCTCTCTTGTTTGATGCGGAGGGAGTGCAGAGGTTTAGAGAGGTGACCGCATTCGCAACGCCTGTCACAATTCGTTCTCCCGGCTCTTTTTGTACATCATTTAGTTACTGTGTTCGTGAAGAGTTACTCACTGAAAAATGCGAAATATCTGCATTACGAAACTCTGCACTTGGCGGGTGGTCACCCGAGCGATGAGCACAACGGGTTCTTCTGCGCATGCGCGGGCGTATCGAATCCCTCTGCTGACTCTTTGATGCTGGTACCCTTTTTGTGTCTAGGTGGCTGTCGCACTGGACCTGTACCGTACGTTTTTGACAGTTCCCGTCACTCTCTTAATAGTAACTGGTTACAGAACGGAGGAGCGTTCCGTTCGGACAGCCAGGCCAACAAATTTAATTACCATCAATGTTCATGTCCACCGTGTAAGGTACACTGATTGCCACAATCTATCTGTGAAAATATATCATTTCAGAGGTTCCAAATACGTAAATGAAGTCTAAACATAAATATTAACAATATTCAGGGGCAACATTTTAATCAGAGTCATTTGTTTTGCAGACAAATGACATATACAAATTACACTGGAATCGACCTGCTATCTCTCGCAGGCGAATTGTTCGTGTACTGAGTAGCCTCTAATTCGCATCGTGTAGCATGTGCTTCGCATACACACATTTACCAAAAGACATGGGACATCCTGATTAAAAAATAGACCGATCGTGCACGTGTAACGTCAGTCCTGCATGGCGCATAAATATTTAAACGCAATGTCTCAGCGACAGAACATGCAACTGCACGTATGCTGGGATAAAGTTGGACTTTTCCAGGTGTAAACCCATCCCTTAAAAGAACTGCCGTTGCGCTGTTGATTTCTGGATCGATAGTAATGCCAGCTTGAAAGTCAGCGGATGTTCCTATACCTGTCATTGAGACTTGCTGCAAAAATAATACATTACATGTATTAAATCATCTAGTACACTAATTGTAACAGAGGTTGTTATCGAAATAATGTTTAGTGTTAGTACATCGTGGGCTGCCATTAGATAGATGTAGCGTGCTCTGACATAACTGCGAAATTGCTGCGAGAGCGGGTGAAAATATCTTTGTAATACTGGGACATTAAATGGCAGCCGGACACCGGTGTCTGCGATCATCACCGACTTTGAAATTGTCGAGTACAACTGGAGCTCTAATCGCTAAACAGTATTATACATTTTATGTGGGTAGTGATCGTCCTGACTTAGTTTCGGCCCCCCTGTCGTGTGGCCGGTCTTTTCTCCGCCGCCGTGGTCGGACCGCCCCTACCGCCTGCCCCCGCCCCGCCGCTGCTTCTGCGCATGCGCGGCCCTCTGCCGGATTCGCTGCCCGCATTCTGCGTCGCGCCCCCACCTGCGAGTTTCCCCTCGGCGACTGCGCGGGCAGTCTGACGCCACCTGTTGCTGTTTGCACGTGAATAACAGCGTTGTAAGCGTTTCTGCCTTACAGACAAGACCGAATATTTACACAGGCTTTCGTTACATAGAGAGTAATGCAACATGTTACAGGTATGTTGCTCTTTCCAGAAGGAACTGTTTCTTTGGCGTCATTTTCATCGATGACATTCGGACCTCGGAAATTTCTTTGTTATCTCGTGATCTGGCGTGCGCAGACGCGTACTTAAATGAAACAAAGTGCCGTAAACTCTTCGCTGTGAAACCGGGCTTGAAACGCATTTGGTCGGTACACACCTGTCTGAAGCGTATTTCACAATGCTCTTCAGCTGCTTCCACTGATACCCGCGCTGTTGGTGCTGCAGAGGAAAGGAAAGCTGAAGCCTGTTTCTCGTCGCTCTTGCTAAGCACAATAATATTCCCTACTTATTTTCTATTTATGTTTACGGTCGTATTCAGTGACACTGTAACGCTCTTGTCATAGCTGAATCCCCGTTCTACCCTAACAGATTCGAAAAGTTCGGGTCTATTTGTCACTTGCAAGCCTAAGATGCTGTCTTCACGACTCGTTTCTCAGATTAATGGCCCGGGGTAGTTTTTGAGTGAAGCACTTGGATCAGTTTCTCACGATTCCCTGGCCCTGCCGTCAGTGTCAGCCACTTATGTCGCCCACTGCAGAGGTGGCAGGTTAAAGGTTCCACCTAAAACTGTAACATGGCGGGGAAATGTACGCCAGATGTTCTCCGGGTTTCTTACTTTCCATTCAGAGCTCTTAATAGACGAGTAGTCCAAAGACATTTCTCGTATCGCGACTGCAACAGGAAAAGGCCGGAACAGCTGTGGTACTCAAACTGTCCTCCGCCACACGCCAGAATGTATCTGTGAAATTATCATTTCAGACTTTCCGAATCCCTAAATTATTTCAGAAAGGTGTTATCTTGTGAATTTTGGAGCAGTTTTGACACAAAACGGGATGCGTTACATTTTATCTCTGTTTGCACTACAGATACGATAGCAGATCTGGTGCAGTTATTGTTTACAAGTCTGAAGATAAAGATTTACAGTATTCCGGACCAATATTTTAAATTCAGTTATCTGTTTTGCAGACAAATGGTATGTATAAATTACATTGAAAACGACCTCCTCTCTCGCAGGCGAATTGTTTCATGTTCTGGCTAGCCTGGATTTTGCATCGTGTAGCATGTGCTTCGCATACTTCCATTCAAAATTTAATTTTTACAATAGTTCTGTCGCACTGGACTGAGATTTACATGTTTCGATATCAAAATAAATTTTAGCAATTTCTCAGATACCAACCACACACTTAAAACAACGAGTTTAAATAAATGCGAACACGTTTCAAATATATGCCGCTGTGTTTGATGATGCGAAGAATGCAGATGGAGTTCTGGGCTGTTTTCCCTGTGCTGAAGACTGCCATACCATTCCAAAGTGTCGTAATAGAGTGCAACAGATGAATGGCGTTAGGCGCGATTCGAATTTTGGGGAGTCACCGTTTTTTAGGACGCTCTAGCGCGGTCACCACTCGTCAGAAAATCACTGCTGATTGCCGCATGTTGTAGAAGAGTTTGTCCAATTTAATTTTGTGTTGGGTTTTCAACTTTGAGAAACACGTAGTCTTTGTCAAAGAAAGGAAAATATGTGAAAAGTCGGAAAATTTTGAGGATTTCGTTGTAAAGCCGACATACTACAAGACAGGAAGCACGAAATTTGGATTTAGGAGCCCAAAACATATGATTATGGAATCGCTGAGGAAAGATCTGCCGCAGTTTCTTAGTAAGTGGTGTCATTCCACGTAGGGTGCCTCTTTATAGTTACTGCTAGTCAACTTACTGTTTCCAGCAATTTGTGATCAGTAGTGTAATTTTACAGTAGTGGATTTCTTTTCCTGTGTATGCACAGTATAATACATTTATTTATGTTGAGGATCAACTGTCAGAGCCTGAAGTATTCATCAATGCCGTGGAGGTCACTCACCAAGTCAATACTGTCTCCTGGCGTCGATGCTTCCTCACAGAGAATGTTAAGGAGCTTCCATCTGTAACGCCGTCACATGAGGGCCACAAAAGCTCTTGTTCAGAATGCAGTCTGCCACTTTGGTGACACATGCACGCACGGGTATGCCAAGTCTAATTGTATCACAGCAGAGAGGGGAATGAATGTTCCAAATGTGGTCTGCTTTCAAAACGTCTACAGAGACGCAAAAGTGTACTTTTTGAAAGTGATGTATATTTCCACTACTGGCTGCATGTCTCACGTAATTGAGTATAATTCCCTGAGAGATGGTAGTTTGTTCTGTAAGAGCAGCAAGTGACGTGTGTGGGAGAGGAATGATTTTAGGTGGTTCTTCAATTCCCTTTATTTGAAGGTGAGCTGGCAACAAGGCTGCAGATGGTGTGAGCATGATGTGGTGTGAGCACTGCTACCAATGTGACATTACAATTAAACACGAAAAGTACTTGTGCAATGCACGCACAGAAGTGAATTCAGTGTGGAATCGGAAGCGAAGATACATTCTAACCGAACAGCTTATATGGCAGTAATTTGAGTATGGTGCAGTTTGCAGTGATGTGATGTAGCACCATAGACACTGCTAGCAAATAGTTTGCAGTAATTAGGTAATGTAGCGGACTGGTGGGAAGAAGTGACGTTATTGCGGTTGGGCGACATGTTACAGAACAACCGGTATTCTCGCATTTGTGTCTTGGAAGAGATTAGGTGTTTAAGTTTCGAAATAAAGGCAGTTGTGAGAGACGTCGGCTGTATTCGTGTAACCTGATTGAATACTGTATGTGGGACGAGAAACACAAGAGGGAGAGAGAAGTGGAGTTTATGAATGATGGAGTATTTGTCAGTTGTTGCCGAGTTTTTGCTGAAATTGCTTGCAAAATGTTTTACAGAGTGAAATCTCTAGAGGAAGGTTTGTCACGGTGGTTTACAGATATCTCCTGTTGTTGCAGTAGTTGTGGTGTTACTGGAGTAATTATGTGGACTGCGAAAGGTAGAAATGAATAGAGAAAACTTTCTTTTTTTCAATTTTTTATTTTAATGTTATGTACAATGAAGTACATGTCATTTTCTCTAGTGGCACGTATTAACGCTCTCTGTTAGCATCTCGACGAGCTGCTGCCGGTTTCGCTGCCTGGCGACGTCCAGGGGGGTCCTCCCCCAATCAGTCGTCGCCCCCCTGTCGGCTCCGGCCTGCAGCAACGCAGCCGCTGCTTCTGCGCGGCCAAAGCATGCCGCCCAGTGCAGCGGCGTCAGCCCCACATGAGTCCTGGCGTTGGGGTCGGACGCCGCAGAGAGCAGCAGCCGCACCACAGCCGCGTCGCCTCTCCGTGCAGCCCAGTGCAGGGCGGTCCGCCTGTGCCCGTCCCTCGCCGCCACGTCCGCCCCAGCCGCGAGCAACAGCCGCACCTTCTCCACCGCCCCTTTCTTAGCCGCCTTTATCAGCCTCCTGCCTCGCTCCTCCTCAGAAAGGCTCCTGCACAAAACTTCTACACACTTACTCTCTACTATCGATACACACACACACCAAATGAAAGGAACTGTCACGGCCACAAAACTGCCAACAATTCTGAATACACTTCCACAAATCTAGAAATCTCGCTTCTGCGATACTGGTTAACCAGCGCATTACAGACAGATCCACAGCACTAGCCCATAATCAAAAACGCACTAGCCCATAATCAAAAACTTCAGCCATCTGCCATTAAAAATATGTGCACTCCATCTCCTAACAAATTCATTTCGCACATTCCCTCATAATTCACTCCATAGATCCGCCTCCTTTCACCTCGGCATGCAGTTGCTACCCGATCCTTCATCTACATTCAAACACACCCCTAAAACTACCTTCTCTGGGTACCAATTCCTTCTCTCACTTAGGAAGAAAACACTGGAAACTAAACGTATCTGTAAGTACTGAAATACAATTTCCTCACCAGACAGCTAAGTGATTCAGACCAGTAACATGGACATTTTCTGACATACCGACATAAAATATATAAGTCACTGCTTCGTACACAATAAGTTGGTCGACATATTTCAAATACAACAAGGGCACCAGGTCGACTCTCCCTGACACACACACACACACACACACACACACACACACACACACACACACACTACCCGCTGCATAATAATCGTCACATGTGCTCATATAATCATGCATGCAACAAGAGATACATCCGCTGGAACATTCATTTCCATCTACTTACACCCTTTGCAACCCACCATATGGTCTGTGGCAGAGGGTATCCTGCACAACTACTATACTGTCATGTTAACTTTGTGCAACTTTTTTGCAATTTTTCAAAATTCTGGACACAAAATAAGTTACACACCGCTACAGGCAGCGTAACACTTTACATTTATAGTTAAAAAGGTCTTCGGAACTGTGAACGTACACCAACTATGTTGCTCTCGAGTAAAATTTCTGTTTCAGTAGTAGTAGGAACACTTAAACCGTAACTTTAGACCAGTCTCATGAAAGGTACTATATTTCCTGCATCTAATGCTGTGCATAAATTTAGATCATGGCAGAAAGAAATCACGTGTCTGTAAGCAATAGAAATAGAAACAGACAGTGTTAATTGATTATTGCAAGTTCACTTACAAATATCAAAATACTTGTATAGATCCGGCATTGCTGAACTTGAACCAATGTCACAAGAACCTCTCCCCACAGCTGATGCAAGTTAAACGCTAATCCCAAGGAAGAGTGCCAATAAGAAGCTTCAAAGACAAGTGAAATACTAACTAGAAGCTACAGAGGTAATAAAACTGGTGCATTCAGTACAAAATAATCAATGTAGGTGGAGCAGCAACCATACGAAACAAAAGTAGTAACTGGTACACATAAAAAGTTATCCTAACTGACTGCAGTCATTTCCTCTTTCCGTTCTGCTCGCAAATTCAGCGAGGGAGAAACGACTGCCTGTGTGCTTCTGTACGAGCGACAATGCCTCTAATGCTATCTTCACATGCCTTGTCTCAAGTGTACATTACCAGAACTAGAATTGTTCTGCAGTCAGCCTCGAAAGACGGTTCTCTAAATTTTCTCAACAGAGTTCCTCGAAAAGAATTTCGCCTCCCCTCCAGTGATTCCGATTTGAGTTCCTGAAGCTTCTGCGCAATACCTCTGCGCCACTTGAAACTACCGGTAGCAAATCTAGCAGCTTAGCTCTCAGTCCTATAGCTGTCTTCCTTTAATTCTACCTGTTGCCGATACCAAACAATCGATCAGTACTCGAGAATAGGTCGCACCAGCGGCCTGCATGCAGCCTCATCTACAGGCCAACCAAACTTTCCTAAAATTCTCCCAACAAACTAAAGTCGACCTCCCGCCTTCCCTATCACAGTCCTCTCAACCTCGTTCCATTTCGTATCGCTTTGCGAATTTTCGCTCAGACATTTAAGCGACGCCTCTGTGTCTAGCGGAACACCTCAACACTACGTGTCTGTTTTTCCCACTCACCTGCATCAACTTACGTTTCTCTACATTTACAGCTGGCTGCCATTCGTCACACCAACTAGAAATTTTGTCCAACTCACCTTGTGTCCTCCTACACTCACTCAACGACGACATCTTACTGTACACCAGGGGACAATCAGCAAACAGCCGCAGATACCTGTCCACCAGATCATTTATGTATACATACATACAGTAACAGCGGTCACAACACCCTTTTCTGGAGAACTCTTGCCTCTGGCGAACGCTCGCCACTGAGGACAACATACTGGGTTCTGTCACATAAGAGCTCAGGTCCACTCACATACATGGGAACCTATTCCATACGTTTCTATCTCCTTCAACAGTCGACAGTAATCGACCGTGTGAAATGCTCTGTGGACATGTACGAATATGTTATTCAGAGATGATCGACAAGCACACCACATCACAGGAAAATCTGCACAATGCAAAGAATTGCGATCTGTGGGGTAAAAATGGCTCAGTCACCTCTATTGCAATCACGGATTGTATTAAAGAGTCGGCACAGAGAGAACTGGGGGCTAATGTTGCCCGTCTCAAAAAGAAAGGATTGTAGTTTACACAAAAGTCAGCCTTGCCGCTATTGGACGCATCAGAAAGGCGACCGAAAATAAACCACGCGGTTTGCCAGAACCACCAAGAAAGTGCACTACGAAATTTGGAGTATAAATCCATCATTGTAAGCAGCTTCTCAAAATCGGTAATTCGATCAACCATAGGGACTTTTGTATGGCTAAAAAATAGTGCTGACATTACACAAATTAGTTGTTGCCGTAAAAACAAAAAAAATTATTTTCCTTTGAAGAAAGCTGTTTAGCGTAAGACACTGCATGAAATGCGATTTACTTGCAACAGACCTCTAAGTAAAGGATAGGTCTCTCTAGAGAGAAGTCATTACTGACTGGCGATGGAAATACTTGATACAAGTCAGGAAATTAACAGAACTCTTTTATGTCGACGAAACTTGGGTGGTGAACCAACGACATTCCTCTTAGAAGAGGATGACAGGGTCGTGACATTGGCACCAAAATGGACAATATGATAGTGGAAGCAACAGCGGTGAATGTTGAATCCAATACTTGGTTTATTTATTGGTCTACATCAATATCATCTTCACCAAAATATTTCGCATTACATCTAATACATTTATCCCAGTGGTTCTTCCAATGCTTAAAACTATTCTGGAACAATCCTTAAGGTAATGTTTAGTTCTCTCAGATGTACAGTTTGAATCTCATCTCTTATGTAAAAGACAGCTCTTTAAGGTTTGTCTTTATTTTTGGGAACAAAATGTCACATGGAGCGAACGTGGGGCCAAGGACATCACTACAGTATTGTTTCTAGCCAAACATGCACAAGCACGCAACGAACTGTGAGCAGGTGCGTTGTCGCAGTGCAGAAACAATGAACTGTTCCGTCACAAAACCGGACTTCTTTCCATGTTGCTTCTAGCCATCGGGGTTGAGCTGGTGAGAAGTTCTGCCAACTGGCCGTTTCATCTTGGGACGAGGGGTCGTGGTGCACTGTACTGTCAAAACCGAAGATTACTGTCAGAAACGTAACGTTCACATTTCAGTGGTCTTGGCCATCTGTCACCGAGACGATTGAGTGTTGGTTTATGCATCGTTCGGTTGAAGTCCTCAGCTCGTCTTCTGTTATGACCTTCTCGTCATCTTCATCTTCTTCGAAATGTTTATACCGGCGGTAAACACCTATTTCACTCTTAGTATACTCACCAAAAGCAGTATATAATATTTCTAAAACCACGATGCATTTTAATCCATTCTCATAGCAAATCTTAATACAAATGCGCTAATCCGTTTCTACAGTAAACAAATGATCGCTGATACTCTTAAAATACCAGTAACCATTCTAACACCTGACAACACACTAAGTAACCGATGCGCATGACGTTGTACACGCAATGACAAAAAGGAAGTAGGAATCTGAGTAATAAAACGCCTGAAGTGATGAGTTTCCCGTATCACAAGAATGGTTGCGTTTCAATCCACCCAATCAAGGGGAACTGTTACCTCTTAGAGGAAACACAATGGAAAAGCAAGTCTTCAGTTCTACAGTATAATTACACCACATTTCCTTTATATTCGCTTCGAAATGTATCCATCCATTTAGGAGGGAATTGTAGATGAAAATGCATACAGGGGAATAGGCATTCGGTTCTGACGTATATTTGTAATAGATGTAGCAACCCTGGCTTTTGATTTCTGTTCCTGTGTGGATGTAATTTACTCCACAATGTTGTGTTTCGGGAGAGGGCCATCGTCTGCTGTCTTGCAGTGGTGCCAATTCATTTACCTAAAAATGAACGCTGCCCGGATGGGTCTGCACAGTGCGTCGCCACCGATTTAAGGCGCGCGCCGCGGAAACGCCGGCACGACATTTCGGAACCGAAGCATATAGGAAAAGCAGGCAGGCCATTCCAGCCCCAAGCGAGTAAAAAAACTCGCAGACGCCCTCGCGCGCCTTGACGTCACGGAGAGGAGAGGAGGCTGCAGCGCCGAGCATTCAGCTTTGAGACAGCCACGAGCAAGGCTCGCTGTAAGTGTGCCGTGGCACATTGCATCAATAGTGCTCGGACGACGACGGAGTCACGCTTTTCCCAACGATGAGCACTTGCGACGTGAATGGATGATTCGATGCAAACGCAAGGACAAAGTGAATGTGAAACCTGCACGTGTGTGGTCAGCTCATTACCGGCCAGAAGATTATGAACGCGATTTGAGAAATGAGCTTCTAGGGTTACCTTCAAGGAAGAAGTTATTACCAGCAGCAATCCCCTGCATAAATATTTCGAACTGGCGTGGGCAAGAAATTGTGGAAAGCGGTTATGCAAACGAAACGGTAAGACGTCTGCACATACGTAACACTTTCAATAATTTAAACTGAAAAATTACCGTAATAAAAACGAATTCACATACATGCAACGCTGTTTGACGCATTACTACACTCCTGGAAATGGAAAAAAGAACACATTGACACCGGTGTGTCAGACCCACCATACTTGCTCCGGACACTGCGAGAGGGCTGTACAAGCAATGATCACACGCACGGCACAGCGGACACACCAGGAACCGCGGTGTTGGCCGTCGAATGGCGCTAGCTGCGCAGCATTTGTGCACCGCCGCCGTCAGTGTCAGCCAGTTTGCCGTGGCATACGGAGCTCCATCGCAGTCTTTAACACTGGTAGCATGCCGCGACAGCGTGGACGTGAACCGTATGTGCAGTTGACGGACTTTGAGCGAGGGCGTATAGTGGGCATGCGGGAGGCCGGGTGGACGTACCGCCGAATTGCTCAACACGTGGGGCGTGAGGTCTCCACAGTACATCGATGTTGTCGCCAGTGTTCGGCGGAAGGTGCACGTGCCCGTCGACCTGGGACCGGACCGCAGCGACGCACGGATGCACGCCAAGACCGTAGGATCCTACGCAGTGCCGTAGGGGACCGCACCGCCACTTCCCAGCAAATTAGGGACACTGTTGCTCCTGGGGTATCGCCGAGGACCATTCGCAACCGTCTCCATGAAGCTGGGCTACGGTCCCGCACACCGTTAGGCCGTCTTCCGCTCACGCCTCAACATTGTGCAGCCCGCCTCCAGTGGTGTCGCGACAGGCGTGGATGGAGGGACGAATGGAGACGTGTCGTCTTCAGCGATGAGAGTCGCTTCTGCCTTGGTGCCAATGATGGTCGTATGCGTGTTTGGCGCCGTGCAGGTGAGCGCCACAATCAGGACTGCATACGACCGAGGCACACAGGGCCAACACCCGGCATCATGGTGTGGGGAGCGATCTCTTACACTGGCCGTACACCACTGGTGATCGTCGAGGGGACACTGAATAGTGCACGGTACATCCAAACTGTCATCGAACCCATCGTTCTACCATTCCTAGACCGGCAAGGGAACTTGCTGTTCCAACAGGACAATGCACGTCCGCATGTATCCCGTGCCACCCAACGTGCTCTAGAAGGTGTAAGTCAACTACCCTGGCCAGTAAGATCTCCGGATCTGTCCCCCATTGAGCATGTTTGGGACTGGATGAAGCGTCGTCTCACGCGGTCTGCACGTCCAGCACGAACGCTGGTCCAACTGAGGCGCCAGGTGGAAATAGCATGGCAAGCCGTTCCACAGGACTACATCCAGCATCTCTACGATCGTCTCCATGGGAGAATAGCAGCCTGCATTGCTGCGAAAGGTGGATATACACTGTACTAGTGCCGACATTGTGCATGCTCTGTTGCCTGTGTCTATGTGCCTGTGGTTCTGTCAGTGTGATCATGTGATGTATCTGACCCCAGGAATGTGTCAATAAAGTTTCCCCTTCCTGGGACAATGAATTCACGGTGTTCTTATTTCAATTTCCAGGAGTGTATATTGCTTTACGGGAGTGAATGACTCGCTATATTGTACAGGCAATAAATAATGTTGCTCAAGTGTGTTTGCTTTTCCTCCTGGATATAATAGCTACATTTGTCTTAGAAATAGCTGTTTTTTTAAGTACTCTCGATATGTTAACTACTTTAAAGCTAGTATATAGTTCAAATGACAAAATCAGCATATTTCGCGTAATTTGTTTAGCTTTACTTCTGTAAGGATAGCTGACGCTGATCAGTTGACTTAGTAGCATAGTAGTATGGTTTCTGACTCCCATCTTCGAGGTTAAGGGTTCGTATACTTTTATTCCTATTACATTTTTATTTTTATATTTTATCAAACTAAGCTATTGTAGCCAGTTATGCCACTGACATTCAATCGCTTTTGTCAATTGATCTGATTTTTAGTGAAAATTTAATGCAGTTGCATAGTACTTAGTAAAAAATTTTAGGAGTAGTAGGCCTACTCGGTAAATAATTTTAGGAATAAAAAAATTAAAATTATGCTTTAGAGTTCTGGAAGACGTGCACAACGCTGTGGAGCACGAAGTTTGCAAAAGCTATCTTTGACAGCTTTAGAAACTGTGTCACCGAAAGAAAGTCGACCGAACCGCATGTACAGACTGCGTTCATGAACCCACTGAAGTAGTGAATAAGGATTTGGGAATTAAGGAACTGAGGGCCGAGATTGAACTTTTAAAAAAACTGAATGCACAGAAAGAAGCGGCACTAAAAAATGTGATGCAGCCATACAAAGTAAAACGAACGATCTCCGACGTGTTCTTTCATCGAAGCGGGCAGAAAAGTCATCTGACGTGAAAGTAAAAGTCATATTGCACAAAAGTGTAAATAGTGTATTGTCAAAGTGTTTTACACTGGCACAAATAAGATGTCTATTAAATGAAAATAAAAGGGCAAAGCGGAATTCGGAGGACATTGCCCATGCATTAACTTTAAGAGCTCTGTCACCTAAAGCATACACTTATTTGCGAAAGTGAAAAATTCCTTTGCCGTCCAGGGCAACCCTTCAGAAACGGACGAAGGAATTTAAATGCAGACCGGGTATTCTTTAAGATATCCTGTGTTTATTGAAAGCCAAGTCACACACTTTTACTACTCGAGAGAGAGAGACTAGCTGTTCTGACATTTCACGGAATCAATGTTGATGGCCGCATATGTTACGTTCGTCTGAAGACGTAGTAGTCGGACCACATTCCAATGTACAAGTTTGCACGATACGTGGGTTGTGTGAGCAGTGGAAACAACCAGTTTACTATGATTTCGACACTGTGATGACCAGTAATTTGCTTCAGAGCATCATTAAGGCAGTTGAGGAATCTGGAATCGGTGTTGTTGCTGTGACGTGTGATATGGGCGGAAAAAACATAAACGTTTGGAAGGAACTGTCTGTCGATACAGAGAAAACTTATTTCATAAATCAAGCAGACGACACCACGAATGTATGGGACACCACATTAATGAAGAGCACTTAAACGTAACTCGACAAGCAAGGCAGAATGTACAGATGGCAGCGCGACTATTTCCACGACAAACAGCTCAGGCTTTGAAGTATGTTCTTCATAAAGATGTTGAAAGTAATTTTACCGAACTCGTTAACGACGTCTTTGATGTCTTGAACTCTAGAGTTCCAAAATACGAATGCTCATCCCTGCGTAGTGGGTTTGGAATCAATCTCTCAATTTGAGAAAATACTTTGAACAGATTCTTAGATATCTGTCCAGCAATGCGCGTTGGTGACAAAGAAAGAATGTTGCCTTTCCAGAAAGGTTTTACAACTTGAATAAAATCTCTCTCTTTGGTCTTTTTGAAAGTCTAAAAAGTGTGTAAGTTAGCTGTATATTAACTTTTAGACTGAATCAAGATTGCGCGGAAAGTTGTTTTCTAGGGTATGAGGATTAGGTATATTTCATAACAATCCTACACCATTTGAAGTAAGGAACAGGGTAAGTCTCCTTATACTGACAGGTAATGCAAGTGATATCTCTCTCTCTCTCTCTCTCTCTCTCTCTCTCTCTCTCTCTCTCTCTCTCTCTGGGAACACGCCAGTTACTAAAGAATTAAACAAGGAGTCTTCCCAGTGTGACGTCGACCCGGATCCTGCATCCCTAAGTTTCATTACCAGTGAGCTCTGTGTAAATGATGTTGACGAAGCGCTACTACAAGAAATCCCAGAAACTGTGAATGTGGAAGAAAATTAACTGACAGATGTGGTAACAATGGGGGATGACTCTGTAATGTGAGATGTTCTTCCAGATGCGGTACAATACAGTACAGGCTATATTGCATTCAAGTGCCACAACACTAGGCTTTCCAGCAGCAAAAAGTGAAGGAGATCATGCTGTAGACTGGATATCAATTACATCTCGTGGTGGTCTTTACACTATAACGCCAGCATGGAGAAACAAGTGTGTTGCAGTTTGAAGATGAATTTGCTGCTTTTCACGGAAATGGACTGTGTGAACAAAAAAATGTCGTAAAGTCTCTGTGGCCTATTACAAAACAAAAGTTTCCGGAGGTTCATGAAGCAGTTATTACTCTTTATGTAAAAACGAGAATATTTATAACGATTAGGCATCTCAATCAAGAAGCAAAGATGGGAGCAATGAAGAAATGTGCCGCAAAGAGGAGGCAGTTATGGATTGCATTGTCGTCTGATAAACGGCAGTAGAAACAAACTACATTCATATCTGCTTCTTCATCAAACGAGTGAGTTATTTTTCAACTTAATTATCATTTATTTACTGTTAATGTGTACAAAACCTGTCGTGCCCCTTGTTTTGACTTGTACAGATGCGTATGGAACGAAAGCAAAAGTAAAATGAACGAGTAACATTGCACCGAGTCTGTGGTGCGGCGCACTTGCCGTGTAAGCCTACGGCTGCGCTGCGCCAGGGTCCTCGTCGTGACGTCACGGCGCTCCGCCCAATAGCAAGCGTTTCCGCCTGAGTGCCCCCCCCCCCCCCCCCCTGTTTCGGAACATCCCGTAGAAGCACCTCGTGACGTGGCTGGGTAGGAAGGGCGGGCACTCGCTAGCTCGCTCACTCACGAGGTTTCAGACACACGGTACTCCGCTGTAAACAAAACACGGCCAGGCTAGGCTACGCCACTGTACCAGACCCCTCCACTGTTTACTTGTCTGCACTGCAGAACTACCAAGCAACTGTGTCGTCTATATGCAGGTCATTTCTGGTACAATTTACGTTGCATGCAGACATGTACACTAATGAGGTGAATTTACATTGCTACTTTTATATGGCGAATGTCAAAGAAATTTTGTCGAAACAGGAATGTCTGTCCTTTCCGTCGTCGTTTATCCCGCCAGACCCTTGCACGCATTATTAGGTCAGTAGTGCGAAGAGGCAGCTTCGACGTCTCCCAGAGGACGAGGGCGAAGGCTGCAGCCGACAGGGCACTGGAGGAAGCTGCCCTGGCTGCGACGCCTATCAGTTGGCACAGTGGCACCAGACGTGCAGCCAAGGAATGAGGGGTCAGCAGACGAGTGTCTCTCGCACCTCGCATTTACATTAATGCCACCCTTACCATCTGACACTCCAGTGGGAACTGCTGAGGACGTGATTTTCAACGTGGCTTAAAATTTTGTGTTTCTGCACTGCAGTGCATGGCAAACGATTCTGAAAATCGCTTCATCAGGTAGAATACTAACGGTCTTGAATTACCAATGTATGATTTGGCACGATACGAAATTACATTGTGGGACCTCAATTCATCCACGGGGTGATTAAATGGAAATACGTATGCACATATTCTTACTAACATTCAACCTGTTCTCTTAGAGGTAGTTCCGTGGACAAGCGACAGTGTATGTGGATCTAACACGGCCGCTGCCCAGACCCTCCCCTGCTCCAAAGTGACCAATGAATGGAAAGTTTCCCGGCCGTTGTATGGGACGGAATGCTGCAGTACAAAGGCCAGCCAGGTACCCTCGTCTGACTCAAATGGATTTCTTTCCACGGGGAGCACTGAAAGATAGAGTCTGACATGAACCCCAGGTATATCAGATGATGCGCACCAGACCACACAACGACGTATCACCCAATGTAGCTTGTCTAGTTCATATCTCTCTCTCTCTCTCTCTCTCTCTCTCTCTGTCTCTCTCTCTCTCTCTCAAATAGCCATTCCAAGTGTGTCTAGCAGTCGATGGTGTGCAATTTGACCATATTGTTCATTAAAATGTGAAACCACATTTCACTAAGGAAAGTATTTAGTTTGTGGATGACAAGGCATCAGTTGTTTTGAATAAATGTTTAGCTCATTTAAAATCTATTCCGATTACGTACAATTTCTAGCAGTTTCTAATTTGTAACTGTCAGCAGGTCTTTTGCGCTGTAGAACCACCCGGGTGCTTCCAGGCAGAGACAGGCTGAGGTGACAGGTCATAGGACAGCGATACAGATACAGATGGCAGCAGTATCGCGTATGCAAGGTATAAAAGGGCAGCGTGTTGGCGGCACTGTCACCTGTACTGAGGTGGCTCCTGGGAAAAGGTTTCCATCTTGATAGCCGCACGACGGGAATTAACAGACTTCGATTGCGGGATTATAGAACTTGTTTATGACTGTTCATATTTTTAAAATGTAGATTCCGATGTATCGAAATGTAATAAAATGCCATTGTGGCCTTTTGTAAGTGCTCTGCAAACAAAGTGCAGTCTTTGTTTCGCCTTTGCCACAATATTATCTGTGCAGTCATTCCAATTTAAGTTACTCGTAATTGTAATTCCTAGGTATTTAGTCGAATTGACAGCCCTTAGATTTGTGCGATTCATCGTATGCCCAAAATGTATCGGATTTCTTTTAGTACCCATGTGGACGACCTTGCACTTTTCTTTGCTTAGTGCCAATTGCCACTTGTCGCACTACACAGAAGTCTCTCTAAATCATTTTGTAATTGGAATTGATCATCCGATGATTTTAGTAGACTGTAAATTACAGTGTCATCTGCAAACAATCTAAGAGGGCTGCTCAGATTATCTCATAGATCATTTATCTAAATCAGGAACAGTAGAGGGCCTTTGACACTACCTAGCGGAACGCCTGATATCACTTCAGTCCTACTCGATGTTTTGCCGTCTATCTGAGCTGTGACCTCTGTGAGAGGAAATCACGAATCCAGTCACACAACTGAGGTGATACTTCACACGCACCCAATTTCATTAATGCAGGGTGTCTACGCACAGAAGGAAAAAAATTCCCAGATTTTTCCCAGATCTTCCGATTAAAAATACACACTCTTCCGGGTGAAAAAGACTTTCTCCCAGGTGAAAATATACTTTTTCCGTGTTAAGTGAGAGTATACTTTCCCTCGAAACTGTAAAATTTATCAATCATTTGAATGGTTATGGTTATGGATTTATACAGCGGATTAGAATTTCCCAGTACTTCAGAAAAGGGAACACAGGGGGAAAAAAACACGTTTTGGGAAGTTCTTTGATGTGAAGCAACATATACGTTGCATATTTTAGTATTACAAAAGTACAAATTCGAATTTCACAAAACACTGCATGTTACATTCCGAAGAATTGAAATGGACATTGTTATGCGCTTTTGTAAGCAGTCACAGCTCATGTCACGTGATCTCGCCAGCTGATGACAGCGGGTATTCAGAACATAGGACACGTGATATAGTCAGCGAATAGCAACATCAATCAATTTGGGCAAAAACACAAACTGGACAAATTAATGGTTTAAACTAATTACATAGTGTTGGTACAGGAAAAGCAAAGCTTTCAAATACACTCCTGGAAATGGAAAAAAGAACACATTGACACCGGCGTGTCAGACCCAAAATACTTGCTCTGGACACTGCGAGAGGGCTGTACAAGCAATGATCACATGCACAGCACAGCGGACACACCAGGAACCGCGGTGTTGGCCGTCGAATGGCGCTAGCTGCGCAGCATTTGTGCACCGCCGCCGTCAGTGTCAGCCAATTTGCCATGGCATACGGAGCTCCATCGCAGTCTTTAACACTGGTAGCATGCCGCGACAGCGTGGACGTGAACCGTATGTGCAGTTGACGGACTTTTTTTTTTGGTAGGGTTTAAGGGCGCTCAACTGCTGAGGTCATTAGCGCCCAGTCACTGGTGTTAGAGAACATGGAATCTGCTAAAACTCAAGGGGATGGGGGGGACACCAGAAGGACCTGACAAAGATGCAGAGTAAATAAGTAAAAAGGTTAAATGTCTTTGGTCAAGCCAGTTAAAGTTATAAAACGCAGAATACGAGCAGCTGCTCGAGCGTCATCAGCTAAAACATCCGGTAAAGTAGATGGCAGGGACAGGACAACACGAAATTGACTAAAACAGGGACACGACAATAAAACATGGCGCACCGTTAATGCCTGACCACAAGGGCACTGCGGGGCTGGGTCACCGGAGAGCAGGTAGCGGTGGCTAAACCGGCAATGCCCAATCCGCAACCTGGTCAGAAGGACCTCCTCGCGCTGAGATGGTCGGGAGGAAGTTGTCCAAGCAGTTGGGAGCAGTTTTACTGCCCGGAGCTTGTTTCCTTGGAGGGAAGACCAAGCATCCCACCACAACGACACAAGCCTCTTACATACATCCCCACGAACGTCAGATGACGGGACACAATGGGAGGCTGGCCGAGGCAGGAGGACTGCAGCCTTGGCTGCAGCATCCGCAGCCTCATTCCCATGCACTCCTACATGTCCGGGAACCCACAGAAAGCTGACAGAACCGCCATTATCGGCGAAAGAATGGAGGGACTGCTGTATCCGTTGAATCAAGGGATGGACCGGATAAGGAGCCCCAAGGCTCTGAAGAGCACTGAGTGAGTCAGTGCAGAGTACATACGATGAATGGCGGTGGCGGCGGGCATACTGAACGGCCTGATGGAGAGCAAAAAGCTCGGCCGTAAAGCTGGAACATTGGTCAAGGAGCCGGTATTTAAAGGTGGCGGCCCCGACGACAAAGGCACAGCCGACACCATCGTCAGTTTTGGAGCCATCGGTGTAAATAAAGGTGTGACCGGCAAGTCGAGCACGAAGTTCGACAAACCGTGAGCAATACACTGCAGCCGGAGTACCCTCCTTCGGGAGTGAGCTGAGGTCGAGATAAATACGAACCGGAGCCTGGAGCCAAGGTGGTGTCGGGCTCTCACCCTCTCTGAAGGTGGTAGGGAGGGCAAAATCCAATTGTCGAAGCAGGCGACGGAAGCGGACTCCGGGGGGGCAGCAGGGCAGACACATACAACCCGTACTGACGGTCGAGAGAATCGGCGAAGAAGGACTTGTAAGAGGGGTGGTCAGGCATAGACAACAGCCGGCATGCATACCGACACAGCAGTACGTCGCGCCGGTAGGTCAATGGTAACTCGGCAGCTTCAGCATAAAGACTCTCGACAGGACTAGTGTAGAAGGCTCCGGTCGCAAGACGTATCCCCCGATGGTGGATGGAGTTGAGCCGGCGTAAGAGTGATGGTCGAGCGGACGAGTAGACGAAGCTCCCATAATCCAGCTTCGATCGGACTATGGACCGATACAAGCGAAGCAGGACAGTGCGATCCGCTCCCCAAGATGAACCACGAAGAACTCTGAGGACATTAAGGGAACGTGTACAACGGGCCGCCAAATAAGAGACATGTGGAGACCAACACAGTTTCCTGTCCAACGTGAGCCCTAGAAACTTAGTTGTGTCCACGAATGGGAGAACAATGGGACCGAGATGTAAGGATGGCGGAAGGAACGCTTTATATCGCCAAAAGTTGATACAAACCGTCTTCTCTTCAGAGAACCGGAAGCCATTTGCCACGCTCCATGAGTAGAGGCTGTCTAGACAACGCTGAAGGCAGCGCTCCAGGAGGCATGTTCGCTGGGCACTGCAGTAGATCGCGAAGTCATCGACAAAGAGAGAGCCGGAGACATGAGGTGGAATGCAATCCATAATTGGATTGATCGCGATGGCAAAAAGGGCTACGCTCAAGACGGAGCCCTGAGGCACTCCGTTCTCCTGGAGGAAGACGTCGGACAATACGGAACCCTAAACTTTCGATCCGTTAAAAAGGAATCAATAAAAAGGGGCAGACGACCGCGTAGGCCCCACCTGTGCATAGTGCAGAGGATACCTCCTCTCCAACAGGTATCATAAGCCTTCTCCAAGTCAAAGAACACGGCTACCGTTTGGCGCCTTCGCAAAAAGTTGTTCATGATGAATGTCGACAAGGTCACAAGGTGGTCAACAGCGGAGCGGCGGCGACGAAAGCCGCATTGGACATTAGTAAGAAGTCGTCGAGATTCAAGAATCCAAACTAACCGAGCATTAACCATGCGCTCCATCACCTTACAGACACAGCTTGTAAGAGAAATGGGGCGGTAACTAGAAGGAAGGTGTCTATCCTTCCCGGGTTTGGGTATAGGAATAACAACGGCGTCACGCCAACGCATGGGGACTTGACCGTCGGTCCAGACGCGATTGTAGGTACGAAGAAGGAAGCGTTTGCCCGCCAGAGAAAGGTGTGCCAGCATCTGAACGTGAATGGCATCTGGCCCCGGAGCAGAGGACCGGGACAGTGCAAGCGCACGTTCGAGTTCCCGCATAGTAAAGGGGGCATTATAAGTTTCCAGATTCAGCGAGTGGAAGGAAGGTCGCCGAGCCTCGTCTGCCTCTTTCCTGGGAAGGAAGGCAGGATGGTAATGGGCGGAGCTTGAAACCTCCGCGAAAAAGCGGCGAAAGGCGTTGGAGACAGCCACAGGATCAACAAGGACCTCATTACCTGAGGTCAGGCCAGGTACCGAGGAGTGGGCCTTAATGACCGACAGCCGGCGCAGCCTACCCCAAACGACGGAAGAGGGAGTAAAACTGTTAAAGGAGCTCGTGAAAGAGGCCCAACAAGCTTTTTTGCTGTCTTTGATGACTCTACGGCATTGCGCTCGGAGTCGTTTGTATTCAATACAATTCGCCAACGTAGGATGGCGGCGAAAGGTGCGTAAAGCACGTCGTCGAGCACGGATAGCGTCCCTACAAGCCTCGTTCCACCAGGGGACGGAAACGCGACGTGAAGAAGAAGTAGTACGAGGAATGGAACGTTCGGCAGCATTGATAATAACAGCCGTGAGGTATTCGACCTGACTGTCACAACTGGGAAAATCGTGGTCCGGAAAGGTCGCCAGGGAGGAGTAAAGTCCCCAGTCAGCTTTCAGTATGTTCCAGCTCGAAGGACGTGGGGATGGGGTGTGGTGCAGGAGATGAACGACACAGGGGAAGGGGTCGCTCGAATAGGTGTCAGAAAGGACATACCACTCGAACCGACGGGCAAGAGTGGTAGAACAGATCGAGAGGTCCAAGTGGGAGTAGGTATGAGTAGAGTCCGAGAAGAAAGTCGGGGAGCCGGTATTGAGGCAGACAAGATTGAGATGGTTGAAGACATCCGCCAAGAGTGAGCCTCTTTGACAGGATGCAGGGGAGCCCCAAAGGGGATGATGGGCATTGAAGTCGCCAAACAATAAGAACGGCGGGGGAAGCTGAACGATCAGGTGCATCATGTCAGCCCGACTAACAGCAGATGACGGTGGAGTGTAGATGGTACAAACTGAAAAAGTAAAAGCAGAAAGAGTAATGCGGATAGCTATTGCTTGGAGTGGGGTGGTCAATGGGATGGGATGGTAATAGACATCGTCCCGAACGAGCAACATGACCCCACCATGAGCTGGGATACCGTCCACAGGGGTGAGGTCATACCGCTCCGAGGTATAGTGGGTAAAGGCAATACGGTCAGTCGGGCGCAACTTGGTTTCCTGGAGACCAAGGACGAGCGGACAGTGCAGGCGGAGGAGCAGTTGTAATTCCTCCCGATTAGATCGAATACCTCTTATGTTCCAATGAAACAACGCCATTGCCAGTCAAAAAGTTGGGGGAACGAGACGGGGGAAGAGCTGGTCACCTCGATGGCTGTGGAGGGCCAGTTTGCGAGGGAACAACGCTACAACCGACAGGAGGCGGATCCGGTTCCATCGACTCGTCGCCAGCTGCGGCCGCTGTCCCTGATTGTGTAGGAGGGACCGCATCATTTGCCGACGAAAGGCCGGCGGAGCGCCTGGCAGCAGAGCGTCCCGGCGAAACTGGGGACGGCCGGGAGCAGCAACTCATGGATGAAGCGTCAGACGAAACGCGCCAGGGTGGAGAGGGGGATAGAGACTTCTTCTTGGAGACCTTCTTGGAAGGCCGAGGAGGCACAGGGATGGTGGGCTGGACACGAAGAAGTTCCTCACGCGCGGGGTCCGTTTTGGAACGCCGGACCTCGGAAGCTGGGGTCCGGAACGTTTCCCCGATGGACGCCTGAGAAGAGGATCGCTTCTCAGGTGGCGTGGGGGGAGGAGGAGGAGGAAGGGTGGCCCCTGGGGCAGAGGGGGTGGCGGCCACGGGGGAGGAGGGTTTGGAAGGGAGAGATTTGGGAGGAGGAGGCAGAGCCCCCTGATGGGCGGAGGAGGCGGGGGGGGACAGGATAGGGGTGAGGATACCGCGGAAGGAGTGGACACAACTGAGGCAAACGAAGTGGTCAGTGACACGGGATGAAGGCGGTCATCCTTCTTCCTGGCCTCAGAATAAGAGAGCCGATCCAAAGTTTTGATTTCTTGTATCGTCTTCTCCTTTTGATAGGCGGGGCAGTCTGAGGATCTAGGCGAGTGGACGCCAGGACAACTAATGCACCGAGGTGGTGGGGTGCATGTATGTTCCTCACGAAGAGGACGTCCACAATCGCCACAAAGGGGCTCAGCCTCACACCGGGACGACATGTGCCCAAAGCGCAAACACCTAAAACAGCGCATAGGAGGCGGGAAATAAGGTTGCACGTCGCACCGGTAGCACATCACCTTTACCTTCTCCGGGAGAACGTCCCCCTCGAAGGCAAGGATAAAGGCCCCGGTGTCGATGCGACGGTCTTTGGGGCCGCGCTGGACTCGCCGGACGAAATGCACGCCGCGGCGCTCCAGGTTGGCCCTGAGCTGCTCATCAGATTGTAGCAGGAGGTCACGATGAAAGATAACCCCCTGCGTCCTATTTAGTGCCAGATGTGGGACAATGGATACTGGGATGTCCCCTAGGCGGTCGCACGCCTGGAGTGCCGCCGACTGTGTGGCAGAGGTGGTCTTGATAAGAACGGACCCTGATCGCATCTTGCTGAGAGCCTCGATTTCCCCGAAGACGTCCTCAATGTGCTGAACAAAGAACATGGGCTTGGAGGTGGCGAATGTCCCCCCATCGGTTCGAGAACAGACCAAATAGCGGGGGAAGTACTTCGCCCCAAGCCGGCGGGCCTGTCCCTCCTCCCATGGAGTGGCCAAGGGGGAAAGGGCAGGAGAACCAGAACTAGAAACGGTACCTTTTCTTTTGAAAGACTCGGTCGCAGAGCGACCTGATACGTGTTGACGTTTCATCTGCGAAACGTCCGCCCCGATACCACCCACTCCGACCAGGGGCTCTCCCCACGGGCGCCACCCAGCCGCATCAAGGGCCACCTGGCAGGATGACCATTGCCGGGAGTCCTGATGCCCCAAGGAGATGGGCATCTACTCCTTGGCCAACGTGGGGAGGGTGCAGCTCAGGTATCGGCAGTACGATCCCTGTGTTGTCAGGGGGCTACAACCTAGAGGGTACATGACGACCCCAGCACAACGGGCTGGCTACCGTGCTGGATTTCTGGTGCCATGGAAAGTCCATCATGATCGCTGGTGCAGATGGAGATGCACTATGGGCGTAACTTGGACAACCCATCAGGCGTTTAGGCCCAATTTGAGGAATAGTGGGTACGGTTACAACGCCGGTGCAATGCTGAGTGCCAAGGTCTTAGTGCACTTAGGACCAGTGGTACACCATGTAAGGTGTCCTTCCCCAAAAGGCTCGTACTTCTGTAGAATTTTGAAAAATGTAGGTCAAACCCCAAGGGGGACCATCACATAGAAGGCCGAAATGGTTGAAACTCCTTTTAGTCGCCTCTTACGACAGGCAGGAATACCTCGGGCCTATTCTTACCCCGGACCCGCAGGGGGTTGACGGACTTTGAGTGAGGGCATATAGTGGGCATGCGGGAGGCCGGGTGGACGTACCGCCGAATTGCTCAACACGTGGGGCGTGAGGTCTTCACAGTACATCGATGTTGTCGCCAGTGGTCGGCGGAAGGTGCACGTGCCCGTCGACCTGGGACCGGACCGCAGCGATGCACGGATGCACGCCAAGACCGTAGGATCCTACGCAGTGCCGTAGGGGACCGCACCGCCACTTCCCAGCAAATTAGGGACACTGTTGCTCCTGGGGTATCGGCAAGGACCATTCGCAACAGTCTCCATGAAGCTGGGCTACGGTCCCGCACACCGTCAGGCCGTCTTCCGCTCACGCCCCAACATCGTGCAGCCCGCCTCCAGCGGTGTCGCGACAGGCGTGAATGGAGGGACGAATGGAGACGTGTCGTCGTCAGCGATGAGAGTCGCTTCTGCCTTGGTGCCAATGATGGTCGTATGCGTGTTTGGCGCCGTGCAGGTGAGCGCCACAGTCAGGACTGCATACAACCGAGGCACACAGGGCCAACACCCGGCATCATGGTGTGGGGAGCGATCTCCTACACTGGCCGTACACCACTGGTGATCGTCGAGGGGACACTGAATAGTGCACGGTACATCCAAACCGTCATCGAACCCATCGTTCTACCATTCCTAGACCGGCAAGGGAACTTGCTGTTCCAACAGGACAATGCACGTCCGCATGTAACCCGTGCCACCCAACGTGCTCTAGAAGGTGTAAGTCAACTACCCTGGCCAGCAAGATCTCCGGATCTGTCCCCCATTGAGCATGTTTGGGACTGGATGAAGCGTCGTCTCACGCGGTCTGCACGTCCAGCACGAACGCTGGTCCAACTGAGGCGCCAGGTGGAAATGGCATGGCAAGCCGTTCCACAGGACTTCATCCAGCATCTCTACGATCGTCTCCACGGGAGAATAGCAGCCTGCATTGCTGCGAAAGCTGGATATACACTGTACTAGTGCCGACATTGTGCATGCTCTGTTGCCTGTGTCTATGTGCCTGTGGTTCTGTCAGTGTGATCATGTGATGTATCTGACCCCAGGAATGTGTCAATAAAGTTTCCCCCTTCCTGGTACAATGAATTCACGGTGTTCTTATTTCAATTTCCAGGAGTGTATAATATTTGTCACGAAGATTAACAAGCTACAAGAGAAGCTATGCTTTCACATATAATGTCAATCTTTCTTGCGCGTTTGCTCTTTAAGATACATCACACAATGTGCCAGTAAAATGTTTAACACCAACATAAATCTCTGATGTTCTGGGTTCGAAATTTTTCTAAATGGCTTGTCATCAAATAGTTGGTCTTTAAATTAGAGCCAAACGCTCTGCAATTTAAGAAATTCATCGTAAATTTTCGCACATAGTTCATCGTAGAGGGAGACCAAGAGATGAATACAGTAAGCAGATTCAGAAGGATGTAGGCTGCAGTAGGTACTGGGAGATGATGAAGCTTGCACAGGATAGAGTAGCATGGAGAGCTGTATCAAACCAGTCTCAGGACTGAAGACCACAACAACAACAGTTCATCTTGCGTAAAAGGAAATTTACTTTGAAGATAATGCTTTTCAACCACAATTCGTAATATTTCCCCTCGATCTGTCAGAAATAGATTTGTTCCAGCAGCTGCCTGAGAGCTTCAAGTAAGAAGCGTCCCGCGCTTTCGCAGCTACGACGACGTAGGAAGCCCGTATGTTCTTATGAGCAAAACATAAAAACACCTTACATTATGTCATAAAAGGAACAAGGGATCAGAGGATACTACAAGAGGCCCGAATTTCTTGAACCACACTGAAATGAATAATTTGCGTTGAAGTGCACATGCGTATGTCCAGATCCCAACGAAGTAGGCTTTGATCTGATATTAAGCTTTTCAGTGTGCTTTTCGGGGGTGTAAATTTTCTTGAAGTACCAGCACTGTATTGTCACATGTTTGGTTCTTTATTATGGCATAATGCCATACGTGCTAAAAAATGAAAACTTGCACTTGAAATGGAGCGAACAGTTGAATCTAGCCGATAGTGTGGATTTAAACACATCGTTTCAAACAAACTGGCTGACTCAGTGGAAAAGATAAATAGAAGCCGAATTTCTTTAGCAAAGTGACAAAAATAACTTCGTTGTTATGCAAGGCGATTAATGCTTGACAGTCAGAAAGGTGGATATTATATTAAAATCTGGAACTAGTAACATATTTTAGCCTTCCGTAATTATGGGAATGTATTTTAGTTCACTTGGTAGTTCCCAACGACAGAAATCATTTTTTATCCATTCGCGTGAGAACAGTAAACGAAGAGGAAACAGCAAAATCACTAAATGTAAACACACATCACGTGGAGCTCCCCCCCACCCCCCCAAAACACTAAGTCAAACAGCTCTGCGCATCAGCCCCAGATCTATGATATTTCGTACCAGGGCAATACTGGACGGTTAGATGGTGGCGCCACCCTAGCCGCTTTGTGAAACAAGGTTATTTTTCCTCAACAATACGCATTTGCCCCCCTCGCCACCGAAATTACCGCCGGTTCAGATGCTCCAGTTTTCTGCGTACACAACTAACAGCGACATTCCTGTTTCCAGAAGCGGGAGAAGGTACTACTCAGACGCGACTCACTGCACACGCACGTGATTCCACTCGTAACTGCTTAAATGAATCTAATGTTAACAGTTGTGATGTCACGCTCATCGGAGGTAATTTGTTGTTACGAAGCATTGCATTGTCTTCCTACAGCCTTTCACACATTTTGCTGTTGGCAGATACTTGTATGAGCACTGTGTTTTATTATATATATATATATAGTTATAATAGAAGGAAACATTCCACGAAGGAAAAATCTACCTAAAAACAAAAGATGATGTGACTTACCAAATGAAAGTGCTGGCAGGTCGACAGACACACAAACGAACACAAACATACACACAAAATTCAAGCTTTCGCAATAAACTGTTGCCTCATCAGGAAAGAGGGAAGGAGAGGGAAGACGAAAGGATGTGGGTTTTAAGGGAGAGGGTAAGGAGTCCATTCCAGTCCCGGGAGCGGAAAGACTTACCTTATACCCGTCCTTTTTTCCCCCTAAGGTAAGTCTTTCGCTCCCGGGACTGGAATGACTCCTTACCCTCTCCCTTAAAACTCACATCCTTTCGTCTTTCCTCTCCTTCCCTCTTTCCTGATGAGGCAACTGTTTGTTGCGAAAGCTTGAATTTTGTGTGTATGTTTGTGTTCGTTTGTGTGTCTGTCGACCTGCCAGCACTTTCATTTGGTAAGTCACATCATCTTTGTTTTTAGGTATATTTTTCCTTCGTGGAATGTTTCCTTCTATTATATATATATATATATATATATATATATATATATATATATATATATATATATATATATATATAAAACGCATTTCCTTTGCAATTTAAGTTTCATTCTCTCGTTCATATTTTGTAGAT